>NC_091549.1:16274120-16280603 GCF_042767895.1 Penaeus vannamei
CCCACGAATGGAATATAATTGTTATCATCATCATCAACCACCATCACCATTAGTATCATCACAATCATCATATCAATATCGAAATGGTAATCACCATTACCATCACCATCACAATTCCTACACCACCACCATCACCACCACCACAAACAACAAACCTGCCAATACCACCATACCACCGACACCATCACTGGCACTATCGCCACTTTATCTAATCGTTATCATTACCATTATTATAACTTTTACCTCCGTTATTACCCGTATTAGCAATAGTGGTGCGTATTAAAGGGCCTAATTTGGAACTAACATCATCCTTACGGCCTTTTTGAATGTCATTTCGGCCCGTAATACCAAGATGGCATTTCCTCGCATTGATGTTGCTGTCGTTGCGTCGGTTGTGGCCTGGGTATTGATTTGCAATTCGGTATTCTGGCCTGGATCCATGTCTGACGGGTTGTTTCTTGGCCATTCTGTTTCTTGGACGGCAAAAACACCTCGCCGTGTTGATGGAATGTCGGGCAAGCAGCAGAAAAGATAAGGTTTCTTTTTAAGAAGAAAAGGAAAGAAGAAAAAAAAGAGAGAGACTGACAAGAGAAAAATGGGGAAAGAAAAAAATGGAAAAAATACAAAACACAAAATAGGTATCACCTTTGTATGCATATAGTGCGTTCTCTCTCTTTTCCTATCTCTATCTATCTATTTATGTCTCTATCTCTATCTCTCTTTCTCTCTCTCTCTTTCTCTATCTAGCTATATATATACATATATATATATATATATATATATATATATATATATATATATATATATATATATATATATACATATATATATATGTATATATATATATATATATATATATATATATATATATATATATATATATATATATATATATATATATATTCTCTCTCTCTCTGTCTCTCTCTCTCTCTTTCTCTTTCTCTCTTTCTCTCTCTCCCTCCCTCCCTCTTCCTCTCTCTCCCTCTTCCTCTCTCTCCCTCTTCCTCTCTCTCTCTCTTCCTCTCTCTCCCTCTTCCTCCCTCTCCCTCTTCCTCCCTCTCCCTCTTCCTCTCTCCCTCTCCCTCTCTCTCCCTCTTCCTCTCTCTCCCTCTTCCTCTGTCTCCCTCTTCCTCTCTCTCCCTCTTCCTCTCTCTCCCTCTTCCTCTCTCTCCCTCTTCCTCTCTCTCCCTCTTCCTCTCTCTCCCTCTTCCTCTCTCTCCCTCTTCCTCTCTCTCCCTCTTCCTCTCTCTCACTCTTCCTCTCTCTCCCTCTTCCTCTCTCTCTCTCTCTCTGTCTCTCCCTTTCTCTCTGTCTCTCTCTTTCTCTCTCTCTCCCTCTTCCTCTCTCTCCCTCTTCCTCTCTCTCCCTATTCCTCTCTCTCTCCCTCCTCCTCTTTCTCTCCTTCCTCCTCTCTCTCTCTCCCTCCTCCTCTCTCTCTCCCTCCTCCTCTCTCTCTCCCTCCTCCTCTCTCTCTCCCTCCTCCTCTCTCTCTCCCTCTTCCTCTCTCTCTCCCTCCTCCTCTCTCTCTCCCTACTCCTCTCTCTCTCCCTCCTCCTCTCTCTCTCGCTACTCCTCTCTCTCTCCCTCCTCCTCTCTCTCTCCCTCCTCCTCTCTCTCTCTCTCTTTCTCTCTCTCTCTCTCTTCCCGTTTTTCTTTTTAGTCATTTACCGCAAGTTGGGTCGTGAAGAACACTTCCCGAGGACGTCGAATCCCGTCTCCTCTACAGTGTCGAGAGCCACGTCTTCCTTTCAGCGGAATAACTGAAGATTTTTTTTAAGCACTCTCGCATCCCGGGCTAAAGAAGCATCCTGGGTAGAGCTTTCCCGGTACTCCGCAAAGCTCTTTCTCGGAAGCTCAACGGTGGAGTGTTCTCTGTTTTTTTTTCTTTTCTTTTTTTTTTTTGTTTTTTTTTGTTTTTTGTTTTTTTTTTTTTTTAAGGGGGTTGGGAGAGTGGGGTTGGGGGTGGGGGAGGGAGGGGGTATATGTGGTTAATGTCTGAGATGTTAGAGAGGGGAAGATGTAAAGAGGGTGATTGATAAGAAGAAGGAAGGTAGGTGAAATAAGGGAGGAGGTAGTGGTAGTGGTGGTGGTGGAAGACGAAGAGGAGGAGGAGGAGTAGGTGGTGGAAGAGGACGAGATGGAGGTGGAAGAGGAAGAGGAGGAGTAGGTGGTGGAAGAAGAAGAAGAAGAGGAGGAGGAGGTGGTGGAAGAAGAGGAAGAGAAAGAAGGTGGTGGATGAGGAGAAGGATGTGGAGGAACAGGAGGAGGAAGAATAACAGGAAGAGGAGGAGAAGGAGGAAGAAGAGAAAGAAGAAGGGGGGGGGTCATCTTATGTTCCTCGAATCGTCACAATACATCAGACTAAAAACAATAAACCCCGATAACGAACTTCCTTGATTGTCTATTCTTCCTCCATACTTCCATGCATTATTAAAAAAAAAACATATTAGAATAAAAAAAGACAAACACAAAATCGAAATTAATCTTCCCCAACAATTAATCTGTTTTATCACGCGTACAAGCCTTTGTTCCTCCATTAACGCCCAAACCCATTTTTCACCCGAAGCGCAAAATATTGAGAAGAAAAAAATGAAAAAAAAAATGTGTCTGCAGATCTTCGGGATTAGCGACGCGTCCTTGTGGGAGACTACGGTACTTCTGCCTCCTGCTCACGGCCAAAGGTAACACTGAACGGGCCGAGGAAATGCTGTAAATGTGAGGAGACAGACAGATCTAATTTGATTCGGTTTCCCCAGCGCGGATGGCGGGTCGGGAGGGGGTAGGGGGTGGGGGTGGAGGATGGGGTGGGGGAGGTGGGAGGGAGAGGGATGGGAGAAGAGGAGGAGGGAGGAGGTGAGAGGAAGGGGGAGGTGGGAGGTAGCGGGATGGAGAGGAGAGGGAGGAAGGAGGTAGGGGAAGGGGAGGATGGAGAGGAGAGGGAAGAAGATGGGGGAAGGGGAGGAAGGAGAGGGAGGCGGGATGTGGGGGAAAGGGAGGAAGGAGAGAAAGGATCTGGGAGCTAGGGGAAGGAGGGACATAGAGGAAGGGGAGAGGGAAGGGAGAATAAGGGAATAAGGGAGGGGAATATAGGAACGAAGGGAGGAGAACAATAGAAGGAAATGGGTGAGGGGAGGAAGAAGGGCAATGAAGGGTCATGGGGGAAAGGAAAGGGACAAGAGGGGAGGAGTAAGGGGAAGCAGAGGGGGCAGGGACAGGGGAGTGGGACAGGCTGAGCAGGGGGAGGGGGGACAGGGGGGGGGGGATGGAAGCCTGGCCGCTGCTTCACGGGAAATAACGGCCAAGAAATGACTCACGTGATGTCGTAACCTTTTCTTTGCGTTTTACTTTACTATGAATGAAGAAGACTGCAAAGACTGTTCATTAACGTAGTGTAGAAGAACAGTGCGTTCCATATTCTAAACACAATAGATATTTATATGAAAATAGGACGTAAATTAGAAGTTCCTGCATACAGATATGTGATATGAAACTGAAATTTAGAAAAAAAATGAAGAAAAAAAAACTTGCACTGACAAAATGTCCCCTCGAGAGCAGAATTATTGCCACACGAAGGCAAAAAGTTAAAACAGTTTTATAAAGGTCAAAAACCCCTGCAAGAGATGAAATCCTCTGGCATGGCCGAAACTGAATGACCCTTCGGTGTATATGAATGACGCAGAAAGTTATTCATGAAAGGCTCTATATAATTTCCTGTGTTGTTGGCAAGGGCTTCGCCTGGCAAATCTTGTGGATAGACTGTTATACCAGAATATACATACATATATATATATATATATATATATATATATATATATATATATATATATATATATATATATATATATATATATATATATACATTATATATATACATATATACATTATATATATATACATATATACATTACATATATACATATATATATACATATATATATATATATATATATATATATATATATATATATATATATATATACATATATATACATACATATATATATATATATATATATATATATATATATATATATATATATATATATATATATATATATATACATATATATACATATATACACATATGCATATATATATATATATATATATATATATATATATATATATATATATATATATATATATATATATAATGTATATGTATATGTGTATATATATATATATATATATATATATATATATATATATATATATACATATATATATATATATATATATATATATATATGTATATATATATATATATATATATATATATATATAATGTATATATATATATATATATATATCTTTTTGTTAGAGAGAGAAGGCGAATTTTGCATAAAGGCTAAGATAAATCAGAAAAAATGTGGATTATTCATTCACTGTGCCTGTGTCAAAATGCGGAATATATATATGCATGTGCACTGTAATTAGAGTGGATGAGACATTCTTTTGTTTTTTTGTTTTTGGGGCTGTTGTTTTTCTGGAGTTGTGTCTCTCAGCTTTAGGTTCTGAAAGTTTCCAAATGTTTTTTTTTTTTTTTAAGATGATATTTTTGAGACATGGTTCGTGTTGCTAATACCTTGAAATATTTTCTCTTTCCCTAACAGCATTTTATATCTTAAATCCTCCCTGCCGTGAAAGTGTAGAAAAATAATCTGGAACTAAAAAAGATTTTTTCGGGAGCATAAAAAAGAGACATTCCACGCATATAAAAGCAAATTACCATGGAGAAGAGAAAGAAAATGTTGTCTCATTCAATGTTTTTCGGCCAAAACTGGAGCATCTGAAACCGTTCATCATAGCTGTGAAAGTGGGGGCTGCTCGCCCGACGCACCTGCACGCATGAACACAGCTGTCAACTAATGCTATCCAACAGTAGCCAGATGGGACATCGGCTGCCTTCAGTCGCTCTTCTAATGGCAGGTGAGCATTGCACTTCCTACTGTATTTTGTGGTGCACGTGGAATAATCTTTTGTGTGTGTGTGTGGGAGGGGGGGGGATTATTTGTACATAGGTACGTTTCGTTTCATCAACTTTTCCTTCCTTTTTCTTTTCTTTTCTTCTCCTTTTTTGGTTATATTTGACCCCCCCCCCTTTCTTGCATAGTGCAATACTATCGATTCTATAAAGAATAGTAATCCGACGCCCCTCCCCTTATCCCTAACCTTTCCAACCCGAATAAAACGACTTTTCCATCATTATACATGGCTTCGTCTCGTGTCCAATACTCATCTGGAGCAGGACACTGGGTACTGGACACCTGGTGGCGGCGGCACTTAACTAGACAAGAGTGTAACACGGGAATGGTATGCATGGGAGTGGATGACTCAGACGATGAAGGAATATATTCATTTCCATTCTGACTTTTATTTCTATGTGTATTTCTTCTCCTGTGTTCATTTTCATTCTTACTTTTATTTTTATATGTATTTGTTCTCCTTTCATTTTCATTCTTACTTTTTATTTCTATGTGTATTTGTTCTCCTGTGTTCATTTTCATTCTTACTTTTTATTTCTATGTGTATTTGTTCTCCTGTGTTCATTTCCATTCTGACTTTTATTTCTATGTGTATTTGTTCTCCTGTGTTCCTTTTCATTCTGACTTTATTTCTATGTGTATTTGTTCTCCTGTGTTAATTTTCATTCTGACTTTTTATTTCTATATGTGTTTGTTCTCCTGTGTTAATTTTCATTCTGACTTTTTATTTCTATATGTGTTTGTTCTCCTGTGGTTATTTTCATTCTTACTTTTATTTCTATATGTATTTGTTCTCCTCTGTTCATTTTCATTCTGACTTTTATTTCAATGTGTATTTGTTCTCCTGTGTTAATTTTCATTCTGACTTTTTATTTCTATATGTATTTGTTCTCCTGTGTTCATTTTCATTTTTACTTTTATTTCTATATGTATTTGTTCTCCTCTGTTCATTTTCATTCTGAATTTTATTTCTATGTGTATTTGTTCTCCTGTGTTCATTTTCATTCTGACTTATTTCTATATGTATTTGTTCTCCTGTGTTCATTTTCATTCTTACTTTTTATTTCTATATGTATTTGTTCTCCTTTGTTCATTTCCATTGATTTTTATTTCTATATGTATTTGTTCTCCTGTGTGTTCTCATGTTCTCAATCTGGAAAAGATGTTATGAGATATGAGTTATTTCATCGTGTTATTGGATCCAGATTACTTTTTTTTCTGGTCATATTATGTTATACAGGATATTTGATTCATAGTTTTAGTCTTGGTATTAACACCTTTCCTTGTTTTATCCTAAACATTTCAAATCGCTCAGCAAAACCTTTCTCGTCTGTGCAATTTGATGTTAAGAATCATTTAGTTAAACAATAATAAAGCCTACAATATTAAGTAAAAAAAAAAGTGTGATAAATAAGAAAGATTACAACAATTATGATGATGATAATGATAATGATATCAGTAATGATATCAATACTGATAATAATAATGATGATAAAGG
>NC_091549.1:16281103-16288603 GCF_042767895.1 Penaeus vannamei
CTGACAGTGGTATTCCATGTGAAGTTTCTGACAAGAAAGCCTGATTCTCTATTGTTGCATTGAATTTTTTAGGCCAAATTTTCATAAGATAAATGACTTGGATCACACTGGCACTGTATGTGTAACAAGAGAACTGCAAAAAGTGCCTTCTGTACATTTTGTCTTCAGAATTTTTCCACTTAAACAGTGTTTAGGACCCACTTGTTGATATTGACCACATGTGATTAATGTGATAAAAACACAACTGTTAGATGGAAGGTAATGGGGTTGCCAATGTTCAGGTAGCAGGTGCAGATATTTGAATATAAACTGACCCCACTGCTAAGAGTGTGCAATATTTTCCGAGAGCAGAATACCTTTAGCTGGATAATCATCAGGGAAAGTATCCAGAAAAGGGACTTCCTAAACCTTTTACCCGAGTGCCAAGCTTCAGGTTACTCCTGTCTATTATTGTAAATATTGTTGATGTTCATACAAAATATCTGCTCATATTTGGTAAGTCTTTGGAATGTTATGCCAAAAAAAAAAAAAAAGGAAAAAAAAAAGGTAGATGAGTACAAGGTTATCAAAAAGAAAAAAAAAGTTTTTATTAGTAAGGTCTGGCTCCCACTAATTTATTTTTTATGTATATTTTTTATGATTATTATTGGCATTTACTATTATTATTATTATTTTTATTATTATTATTATTTGTTTAGTTTTTACTTTTGTTTTAGTGCTACTATTATTATGATCATAATCATTATCATTTGTCATTTTCAGAATCATTCATAACTGCATTCATCATTGTCATTACACGTAATTAGTGGTATTTTGGTATCATTTTCATCTTCAAAATTTAGATCCTCGTAAATTTGGTCATCTGTATTTTTTATCATTTTATATTAAAGCAAGTAATCAAATTATCATGTTAATGTAATTAGAGGATATAAAGTAATCATTGTGCCATGAAGTGTGATTTTGAAGATAAGATAGCATGTATGAATATTTTTAATTTGCATTAATGATATTCATGACTAACTTTATTAATTATGAGTATTTGGTTTAGATCTAATAATTTTCTCATGAGATTGCAAAAGCTTTCAGATAATGAAAATGTCTCCTTTATTGCTACGGAAACCAATTTTCTTTTAGTTATCATCTTATAGATATTTGAAAAATCTTCTCACATTCCTTTTTATTATGCCAGGCATTTAAGATTTTTATTTTTTATTTTTTTATTTTTTATTCATTTATTTTTTTGTTTACCTTATTATTATTATTATTATTATTATTATTATTATCTTTTATTTATTTATTTTTTTTTTTTTACCAGTTTAATTTTTATGCTTCTTATTGAATATTTTTTGAGATGAGCTCTGTGATGTTCAGAACATATCATATCTTTTGGTAATGCTGTGCTCACCAATGATCGTAAAATGGAGGTTTATGATTTGGCAAGATCAGCATAGAGTGCTTGGCTGGTTGCATGCTCTGTACACACCGTCCATAACCATTTTCTGCAAGGTGTTCCAGGCGCACCAGTGCCTTTCTTGCGTAGTAAGAGGACAACTACATCAGTATGTGGGATGTCGCTTCTTGCTGCCTCAAGTTGGCCTGGAACTTCTTCACGAGCCACTCCCTCATTGCATGCACCAGTCTGCCTGCAGCGTTCCTTGGGGCTGCATTCCCTGGTCTACCAAGTGATCCCTATGAGCAACATTTATGATCCACAATAGTGATACTTCTCTTATGTTCCCGACAGATATATAAGTATAGGAAGATATTAAAAAAAAAAATTTGCCATTTTAGATATAAGTTGAATTTTGTTTGTACACTTCACTTATTATTATCCTTGTTTGGAATTGTAACCATTAATCCTCTTGTATTTATTATATATCGACTCGTTTGTAACTGGAAGATCTTGAGTTCCGCAGCTTTATTTAGCCGACTCATGTTTTTTTACACTCTAGTCGCACTCCTGGTGATCGCTGCTGAGAGATGAGCACTTTCCTAAATGTCTGGCCAGTTGAAATGTTATGATGAAGTTATAATGAGGAAGAAATTAATGTTTTTTTCTGAGTTGTAATTCTCATAAGAAGTTTTTTATATGCAAATTGGGACATCATTTGCAACCATGGATTTTGTTCATTCATTTAACAAAGAATATGTAGTGCATTATACTGTATGACAGTATTATAGGGGTTGTATAAGAAATAAGCAGTCTATCTGTAGGGACTGTTTAATTGATTCAACATTTTCACAAATGTACACAACATAAACTGTTCAGTGAAACCATATTTTATTTTAAAATATTAAATTTAAGGCCAATTTGGTTGGTGTTCATTTTTTGGAAGTGTGTGTGTGCGTGTGCGCGTGTGTGTGTGTTTGCGTGCGTGAATACAATTCTTTCCTCCTCTTCACATTTGTTGCTTTAACTTTTTTTTTGTTCTTAGTACCTATGGAAATGTTAATATTTCATTTTTTATTGTCTCTTTGGCACACACAAAGTTTAAACTGAGGATGAACACTGAGTATGATTTATGCATATAATGTAAAAATGTCTTTGGTTGATTAGTCACCTAATTTGTGTATATATATATTTACCTGTAGATTAGTATTTTATTGAGTTTCAAAGCTGTTTACTTTATACCCAGAACTTGGAATTTAATTAAAACTAAGTATCATCACATATGAAGTTTGATACTAAACACCATGGGTTAATTTGGTAATTTTTATATATATATTTTTTTTATTATTATTATTTTAAAATTTCTTGCAGTGTATTGTATAAGGATTGATTACAAGATTTGATTAACATTGTGAACCATTACGAACAGTTCATGATCAACCTAAGGAAATAACAACTCTCTTTCAACTTACCATTGCAGAATACAGGGTTGGTATGTACGAAAAAATTAAATAGGGGTGCCAAAGTATTTTTGATACTTTCCAGCTAATTCAAAATTTTGGTGTGTTGTGGAATGCACACCTCACAGCCATGTCAGTAACTGCTCACCAATACTTGACACTCGTCATGCACCACATCTGTTTTGGATGCATGACATTTCAGGGGAGTTTACCTAAAAATAGGTTTGGATTTTGAAGAGCTTTTAATTACTTTTTTTTAAGTTTGCATTTTGAGATTTTATGATTAAGGGCACATCATTTTTACAATTATTGAGCATGACAGCAACCAAAGACATTAGATGACAATATTGAATTTAATTAGAAATGAGAATAGTGTCATAGATAAGCTTTTTGTGAGCAGTTATACTCATTTGAAGGTCAGAAGAAAATCCTTAAACATGCAAAAAAGATGGACATGAGACTAGGATAAAATCATTGTTACGAAGAGAAGAAATGCTCACCCGTTTCAAGGGAAAGCCGGGTAAATACCAGTTTAGGCAGAAGAAACCGGGTCAAGTTCCTGTCTGACCTCTGACCCCGATTTCTATGTTTCCATCTCTACTTGCAGTCACACACAGGTATTTTCACACACTGTAGATATTTACTTTTTTCTGTAAAGATTATTGTTCCCTTATCTTGATTATCTAGTCTTACCTTTTACATGATATTGTATGAAGAAAATTGAATCCTCTGATGTGAATTATAATTTTTTTTTCTTTTTTTGCTATAATGCTTTACAGTAAAAGTGGTTTATTTAAAAATCAGGTTAATTTATCATACATTCATCCTATAGTATTTGTAATACAATTTCAATAACTTCTATTTTGCCAGATCAAAAATGTAAATAATTGTGTATATATTGCCTCTGGGTGTAGGTAAGAGCATCCATATATTAAAAAGTGTTATTATTGTGCTATATTCATAAATACAATACTAAATAATCCAGGACTGTGTTTTCATATCATTTTTACAAGACCCAAAATAATATTTCACAACTTTTAAATTATGAAATAAACTAAAAAAAAAAAAAAAAGGTAAAAAGTGCCTAGACATTGTAAGAACATAAAAAAAACAGGGAAAATATATTAGAGAATAATTGAACTTTACCTGATTTATGATGTTTAGTTTGAATGAAACTTTAACAAACTTTGCTTTCTAATCTGAAAGGAAAGTCATGTCCAAGAAAACAAAAAATATAAACAGTTTTAAGTCCTGCATATTGGTAATGTAATTAAGGTCACCTCCTGGAAAGTAATGGACTTTTCATGCTTTTAAAACACGATAATATTTTAGACTAGCCTCAGTTCTGTTGAAGTCACTGAAGATATAAGTGGATATATTTTGTTTACACTTACTAGTTCATATAGTGTGAAAGAGCCTCACACTTATATTACAGGGCTATGACAAGATTATTATCTGAAAAGAATGGAAATGTATACCAACCAGTTCTAAATAAAGGGAAAAACCTGGTTGAAGATGAAACCAATTCTGAGTAAGGATATTGCAAAGTACCGAAAATTAATCCTGGAAAATAAGCTAAGAAGCTGATCTCTTGAATAGTACATGGAAATAAAATTGTTAATTATAAAAACATTAAAAAAAGACATAATTGAAACAACTTGTAATTTTGTTGATTCCATGTGTAATACTCAGTCGCAGAACTCCTATGTAGACAGTGAAAATAAGCTTCCCATGGTGATGGCTACATACTTCATATACTAGGAAATCTAAAAGAATATGCATTTAGTGACTGGTGACCACGTATCCCCAAAACATGCACGTTGGTTGAACACGAAACTGCTTAAGAAAAAAAAAATTCAAAGAAAAGGTGGAAATTCATGACAGCATGTCTTGTGCAGGGAGAGATGTAAGTCTGTAACGATGACTGATTGGTTGAAATAATTGTACAATTATCTACAACAGGAAGGAAATCCGACTGAGGAAATTATATCAGAAGGTTAAAACCATTCACATTACAAAACTTGAGAACAAAGACTTTATCTGCAAGAGCCCCCCCAATCCCTTGCCCGTTGTTGTCGTGGGGGGGCTTAGGAGACGAAGACTGAGACCCAATACAGGGATCTCCCCTGCCTAGGGCCTCAGCCCTCGACTCAACTAATTTTGCATGGTCTTTTTTTTCTCCAGCTTTTGTTTCCATCTCTTCTCCATCCCCTTCTTCTATCTACTTCCTAAGGTGTGAGAGCCGTGCTGAGAGGATGAAAGGCTGACCTAGTGCCAGTCCTGAACGGCCTGCGGGAACTATGGGCACGGTACTCCTGACTAATCTAGCCCTTACCTTCAGTAGCGAAAGGAGGTGGACCGAATAGGCCTATTTACATAATCCAGGTTCCCCATGACCAGTAATGAGAATGTAATCCCTTTATTAGAGGCTATGAGGCTAGCCCCTTTATCAAATAGCCCCAACCCAGGCTCTCCTTTGACCACGGCTCCGAACACTGAAACTACTGCCCACTCCTCAATGCCTACTAGTGCATTACCCACCCAAGCAGAGAATCAATCTCCAGAAGACATTCCTACCCACCCAACTTCCTCAAATTCAACTCCACCCCTGCAACCTTCATCAAACAACCAATCCTCCCTTATTACTACCTTGCAACCTTATTCTCCATCATTCCGTAATACTCCCTCTTCCACACGTCCCCGACTATCCACCACCACCAACCCTACAGATATCTTAAATACTCTGTTTAGCCCAGCTAAATGGGACCGATTTTTCGTGATCCCTGCTACAGCTCCTTACTCAGGCAACACTCTTCTCTTTCAACAATGCCTCCAAAAACAAGTAGGTAGAGTCCCTTTCTATACCAGACGCGATCGCTCCCGTCTGGTAACAGTCAGATCAGAAACTGAATCTATAGCACTGTCAAATTTAACTGATCATTCTGGCAACCCCATTCCTGCAGAACCTCATCCAACCCTTAATACCTGTACCGGAACTGTCTCTCTCTCCCCAGCAAACTGCCCAGTCGATACCAAAGATTGGTCAGACTGTGGAGAAGACTTATTAGGATGCCTCAAAGACCAAGATGTGAAATCAGTACATTGCTACACCATTCCTCCTAAAGGTCAACGAAAGAATCCAACCAATATTGCCAAAATTACCTTCTGTACACATGACCTTCCCTTGCGTATCTACATTGGTGGACAATCCCTCCCTGTTCGACCATACCAACCCCCTCCACGTCAATGTCAAAACTGTTGGCGCTTTGGACATCCTGCCAAACATTGCCGTTCCACAGACCGATGCCCCATATGTGCCCAACCTGGTCATAATCGATCAAACTGCTCCGCACAAACACGAACATGTGCTAACTGCGGCGGCCCCCATAATGTATTTTATAGAGGCTGTCCCACTTACAAATTTGAATCTGAGGTAGCAACTCTCAGATACAAAAATGGTCTCACTTTACGTGAAGCCAGACAGGAAGCACGTCGACAAGGTTTCTCTCATACTCCATATTCTAGCAACATCGTCCGCTCAGCCCTTCCCCCTCCACCCAAAAATGTCCCCATTTCCACTTCTACATTCTACATCCCTCAGACCAATTCCTTTGCCACTCTAAACCCAGACACTCCAATCTCAACCACAGCTCCTATCTCAACTACAGCCCCAACACCAACCCCTCTCCCTCCCCGCACTACCCGCAGTAGACAGACTAAACGTTCTAACCCTTCTTCCCCTACAGCACAATCACCTCCACCTACCTATACCTTTGTTCCTGAGACACCAGTCTCCTCTTCCCCCCCTCATAAGAAAACCTTTATTCCACAAAACTCTCCAACCAATTCCATTGCAGAAACAATTACCTTCTCACAAAACTCTCCAACAAACTCCACTGCAGAAACAATGGATGACATTCAAAGCTATATGCTTGAGACACAAAATCCCATAACTCATGCTCCTTCCACACTTGAAGTGGTTGCCGATATTCATAACCCTCCTACTAATATTCCCCCTACACCCCTTCCTCTTACTCCCTCCCAACACAACCTAACCCCCTCAATCCCAACCACCACTGATATCCATCCTCCCAATACCCATCCTCCTGATATGCATCCCCCTCTTGCTCACAGCACCCCTACACCCTTTCCTCCTAATCCCTCCCAAGACAACACATCCCCTTCAACTCCAACTATCCATCCTTCTGATATTCATCCTCCTAACACTAACACTTCCCACACATCTACTCCCTCCCAACACAACCCACCCCCTTCAACCCCAACTATAGGCACATTCTCCCTCCCTCCATCCCCTCTATCCTTTGCACTCCCTCCAGGATACACACGAGAATCACTCATGGCACAACAATGCCCTTCTCCAGACTCCCTACCTCCTAATATCCCACCTTTACACCCCCTAGCTCCTTCCCCTTCAAATTCCCCAACACGTAAATGTATCATTCATAAATCAACTAGGATATAGCTCTCTTACATTGGAATATTCGCGGTTTCCGCTCTCATAGATCAGACCTACGTCATATCCTTGCTTCTTATAATCCATCTATTATCTGCCTCCAAGAGACTTTCCTCACACACCCTCCTATTCCAATTCCTAATTACCATTTTATCTCTTCCCCACACTCCCTTTAT
>NC_091549.1:16293603-16296444 GCF_042767895.1 Penaeus vannamei
TCCAGCATGATCGTTTACTCACCGCCTTCGCTAGGGATCGATCCTACACCATTACAACGAAGGTCTATGTTTGCAACCGTCGTCCCGCTCGACTTCCTAAGTTCGCTCTCATTGGTGGAAAGAAGCGATGGGCATAATGGATGCAATTATGACATTCCCAAAAGAAAGGTTAACAATGTATTAGTCACAAGGAACTTTATCGTTGTTAAGAGAATTCGTGCCTTCACTTTCTACCCTTTAGGGGTGGGGTGCGTGATATTCCGCGGGAGTACAGAAGCAGATGCTAAGACCTAAGTTTCTGCACTGAATGCCTTTCCATAAAGATATAAAAGTCGTTTATGAATGTCGAAGAACTATTGATATTCTTAAAGGTGCAACAAACATTTCTACCGTTTTCTAAACATTAGATGACAAAGAAAACGAACATAAATAATAAAATCAAACCATATACTATCATAAACGGATGAAAGATTATAGTTACAGTGTGTAGGTCAGAGTCTGATGATTATAAGATTCACTGTGTTACTTTCTTGTTCATTGCACTGCATAAAACAATTTACAATAAATACATAGTTAAACCAATAATGTAACGGCATTCAACAACATAAAGTGCACCTGCACCTCTTTATAGAAAATGTATTAGATGTATAGCTTAAAAAATGCAACACTTGACCTGTAAACTTGATTTATCTAATAAGTATATGACTATTCATAGTATGTTGGAGGGGAGAAGTTGAAAAGTCATTCTATGGGGCTGTGGCTCTTTCTTTGGTGATGCCCAGTTGGAAGACCCAGCTGAAGTGACATTGGATAAAATTTTCGCCGTGATCGTATTCTACGTCACCAGACTTGCCAATCCGGCTCACCTTTCTTCTACCCTATACCACCGATATTTCCCCGCTACTATTAAAAGCAAGTGTACCTCTTTTGTGCCAGATTAACTATTACCCTCCCTGAACCCACCCACGCCTTACGTATAAGCTGCCTTTTTCTTAATGAACACACTACTGCTAACCCTATATTGTAAAATTTCTCTGAGATCACACTGAGATCAGACTCGGGACAAACTCTCACCTCACTCCCCATTCCCCTGCCATAACCATTCTTTAATTGATTTAATATTGTTGTGTTATTGTTTTCTTTTAGTCTATCATATTAGAGCAGATAAACACACTTCAATTTATTAAATTTTTGTAATGCTCGGTTGTCCCCGTGTATAACATTCTTGTTTACTGGTTACGAATTCACGTTACCGTTCCTTCTCTCTTATAAGGTATAGGTATTCGTAATTCAATAGTGATTGTGTCTTCACTTACATTCTTTGATTTTAAACATATCGTTGTCTTGTGTTGAAACATTACTTCCTTTTACTTGCTGCGCCAACCGTTCGCTTATTCACACATACATGTCGATTACTCACCTACTTGACCGCTCTACACGGATTTCACTCTAGGATTATAAACTACTATGTGCCAGCCTTTTACTGATGACTGAACTCAACTCGCTTAATGACGTCCTCTCAAAGTTCAGTATTGTGTCCTTAATGATGCTGGAATTTATGCTTCTTTAGACTTATGGTATCTGTGAATATGTAACATGTAACTAGCTAATAGAGTCGATTCTGCTGCAATAAGGATAATGCACTGTAGATATCATGCTTTATATAGGTTTACATAGTTATTATCACCGTGTTAATTCTAAGCCGGCTCATGGTCATAAAAACTGGAATCGTACCCGCCGCATGGAAAGTCTACAACGAAGGAATTGCGCTCCACCGCAAGTTATATTTGCTCATACTTATGTTCTAAAGGCACTTACTAGTATGCATGAAATACGCATGGTTTACTTTTTGTTCAGGCCTAAGTGCCTACATGTGTCTGAAGCGTAATTACTTGCCTATTTAGCTCGAAGATATGGAATTCTTGCTCAGTAAATTTCTCTCTACAATATGATGGTATACTGAACTCGCTACCAGGATGGTTCCCTCTTTCGCACCTAGGCTCCGGCAGCTCCCTTCCTCCTTCAGCGGACGCAGGTGTTACTTTTTCTTTTGACACTTCTATGGGCTCAGCAAGCAAACAAAAGGAATAGCTGCATAAAAGGATGTCTCGTCAGACAGCGGGAGCAGAGCAAGAGGAGGCAGATGTAGAACACGGGGCGGCAGACAGACGACGCTCTCTCTCGTCACTGCTCCGCCCTCGGCACCTGGGGCGCAGGTCTCTCATGGGGTCTCATATCTGCCTCCCCAATAAACCCTCCAGCAAAGACCCCTTTCATTCCACCTGCTCATAACCCCAACCTCTTGCCAATATATATATACACACACACAAATAATGTACAATATATATATATATATATATATATATATATATATATATATATATATATATATATATATATATATATTATGTACATTATTTGTGTGTGTGAGTGTGTGTAAAAGTATATATATATATATATATATATATATATATATATATATATATATATATATATATATATATATATATATATATATATATATATATATATATATATATATATATATATATATATATACATAATACACATACACATACACATACACATACACATACACACACACACACACACACACACACACACACACACACACACACACACACAGACACACAGACACACACACACACAAGCATGCGCACATACATATACATATAAGGCACTATTCTTTATTGTTTTGCATCCTCGTGTATGCCTGTTGTTTGAGCAGTATTAGGATAACCCTTTCACCTTTGGATACCTAGTTAATGGCAAGGAAACATATTGCAAAGGCATTAGGATTCACTGCAAAAGGATAAATTA
>NC_091549.1:16301944-16309444 GCF_042767895.1 Penaeus vannamei
GCGTTCTACGGAAACTTTCGAAAAATGTATAATCCCCGAAATACTTTCTACTATAAAAGACCTTCGCCAGCGCTGATGACAGAAATACGAGGGGCTTAACAGACATTCTCCATGCGGCTTTGTGCTTGGTCAGACGAGATTTTAGTTCACTAAGTTTTTCGCTAAGGACAACCTTCACCCTGCCCTTGTTTATGACCAGGATTCTTTTAGCTGTTCAGAGGTGGTCCGTAATCATGGCTCTTGCATGAAAATTGCATGAACGCTGTGTCTGAGGCGGTAGGTGAACGTGTCACTGTATGTCAAATTTATAGAGACAGGTGGGTATCGATACAAGTGTATACGAGTGTTAAAATATTTACGCTTAATGATAATTTAGTATTAACTGCTTTTTGTACATTTTGGAGAGAGGAAGAGATCTGATAAGTATAATTACGAAAATTAAACATTAAAGTGAATTCTCAAGAAATAAGAACACACTCTTCATAAATTCAACAGAAAGCTCTGAAACTAATTCACATGATACCTACGAAAGGCTACAGTCACTGAACAAACATGCATGCCACTCTTGCAGTCTATCACTTGAAATTGATGGTTGCAAGAAATTCCAACTTTGATTCGTCTGAATATATCATTACAAATAGTTCAATAAATTCTAACTAACTTATTGTTTTCAACTTGTTTTCATGTTTTGATTTTGCATTTTGATTGAACAGCTCTTTGAATGTATTCGTATCAATTTATGAAAGGAAATATATGTGACTCTTTCATCCGTTTTTACAGTATGTTTTCGAAATGCTTCCATGCGATTTTTTGTGAATGGCAGCGGTCGATCGATCCGCCGTAAAATAAATGAATGACGAAAAAGCGCAGTTGTGGGACAGAGAGAATCTTTTGTATGCGAATCTTTTATATACATGAGGAAAGAGCGAGAGCGAGAGAGAGGGAGAAAGAGAGAGAGACAGGGAGAGAGAGAGAGAGAGAGAGAGAGAGAGAGAGAGAAAGAGAGAGAAAGACAGAGACAGAGAGAGAAAGACAGAGACAGAGAGAAAGAGAGAGACAGACAGACACAGAGAGAGAGACAGATAGACACAGAGAGAGAGACAGACAGACAGACAGACAGAGAGACAGAGACAAACAGACAGACAGAGAAACAGAGAGAGAGAGAGAGAGAGATACAGAGAGGGAGAGAGAATCGGGGAAGAGAGAGGGGAGAGATAGATATATAGAGGGAAAGAGAGAGAGAGAAAGTAAGAGAGGGGCGGAGAGAGAAAGAGAATGTGTGTGTTTTCTCAATCGTACCGTTCATGAATTACTTCCGATTCCCTCATCTGCATTATTTCTCAGAAAAAAAAAATCATAAACCCAAAGAGAGATTTAGGATACGTAATCCTGATCTTCAAGACCCATCAGAATTCACCTGCCCTTCCCCTTACCCAAAGATTCTTTTTTCTTTTATTTTATTTACGATCCCGAAACTGATTCCCGTCAGCACAACACAGTAAGCCCCCTTCCTAATTCCCCCTTTTTTTCAAAATCCTCAACGTCTGTTTAAAGGCACAGGGTCGGGGGGGAGAGGGGGGAGGGGGAGGGGTTCAAATCCCTGGTAGGAGGAATTCCTGCCTGTCAAGACCGGGGCTTATTCCTTGCTCAAACATCAGCCTATGTTGACTCTTGACCGCTGTCGAATTTTGCGTGAGTCCCCCCTTGTTTGGCCACACTGTTTTCGGGTCTCCGCGGATGACGTCGCTTAACCCCTTAGCTAATGGAGGTCGCTGCGGAGAGGTTAAAAAGGCCTTGCACCCCCGTTAGATTATCCAAATAGACAACTACACACAAATATTATTGTGGATGTTACCTTCCGTTTTTGTTCTTTCTTTCTTTCTTTCTTTCTTTCTTTCTTTCTCTCTCTCTCTCTCTCTCTCTCTCTCTCTCTCTCTCTCTCTCTCTCTCTCTCTCTCTCTTTCTCTCTCTCTCTCTCTCTCTCTTTTTCTTAAAGTTTACGTATTCATGACCCAAAGGTGTATATATTCGTACGCGAGAACCGTTATAAACCTAAATAAGTGCGTGTTCTCCGGCGTGGGAAATTATTTTCATTTTTTGATGCTGTTTCTGCGGCAGTGTTATAACACGGAATGGAGAGTATATTCGCACCAATACCTGCAAATTGAGTGTTTTAAGAATATGAGTTTGGACGGAAACTATATCAACTCTCGCTCGATTTCCATTTCAATATTCGGAATTTTCTGAGCCATTTTACATCAAATAGCAAACACGAATGCAAAACAAATAATGCAAATTACAAAGTTCAGCAAGAGGTTAAGTCAATGTTTTTGATTATGATGAGTCGATCCAAAAATAGAAAAAAATATAGATGATAAGAACCGTCAAGCCTCTAAGAGTAAACATTAAAATAAGTTACATCTATAAAATGAGACGAATATTAAACAAAGAAGTGAAAGAACTTCCACATTCAAACAACAAAAAACATGAGATAAAATATATCTTTAGAATATAAAGGAAAAAGAGATTTAAGGTTCAATATATATTCAAATTCTCACCAGAGAAGATCATTCAGAGTAAAAATCTTAATAGATATTCCTTTGAAATGAAAATGGAAAAGAAAAGAAGAAAAAATATATGTATATTCATTTAATATTAACTATATATTCTAACACCCGCCGGTAATAATAACCATAATGGCGATAATAATCATTACAGAATAATATTTCAGTGAGAGACTAATTACGTAATTGCAGAGCATTAAAAATAATTAACCGTTTTTGTGGTTAGATAAATTGGAAGAATTTTTTTCTTTTCTTTTCTTTTTCTTTTTTTCGTGTTTCTTTTGGGCTGAAGTATCGGACAATTTATAAAAGAATGTGTTTATGGATATGAAAAGTGTTTTTTTATTGTATTGACAACCTCCCGTATTCAATATTCTTTTTTTTTCTCTTGTCTCTCTCTTCATTCTCTCTCTCTCTCTCTCTCTCTCTCTCTCTCTCTCTCTCTCTCTCTCTCTCTCTCTCTCTCTCTCTCTCTCTCTCTCTCTCTCTCTCTCTCTCTCTCTCTCTCTCTCTCTCTTTCTTCCCCGCTTCCATTCTCTTCCCCCCTCTCGCTATTTATCTATCTATTTATTTATCTATCTATCTATCTTTCTCTCTCATTTTCTCTCTCACTCTCCTTCTTACTCTCTCCTTCTCCCTCTCTATTCTTCTCCCTCTCTCTCATTCTCCCTCTCTTTCTTCTCCCTCTCTCTAATTTTCCCTCTTTCTCATTCTCCCTCTCTATCATTCTCCTTCTCCCTCTTTTTCATTCTCCTACTCTCTCATTTCCCCTCTCTCTCATTCTCCCTCTCTCATTCTCCCTCTCTCTCATTCTCCCTCTCTCTCATTTTCCCTCTCCCTCCTTCTCCCTGTCTCTCATTCTCCCTCTTTCTTATTTTCCCTCTCTCTCATTTTTCCTCTCTCTTCTTCTCCCTTTCTCCCATTCTCCCTCTCTCTCCTACTCCCTATCTCTCTTCGTCTCCCCCCACCCCCTATTTCTCTTAAGGAGGATTTAGGGAACAATAATAATAGGATGAATCAATAAAAAAAGGAAAAAAAGAAAGAAAAGAAATGGAGAAAAAAAATAAAAATATATATATATATATATATATATATATATATATATATATATATATATATATGCATATGTGTGTGTGTGTGTGTGTGTGTGTGTGTGTGTGTGTGTGTGTGTGTGTGTGTGTGTGTGTGTGTCTATGTGTGTGTGTGTGTTGGTGTGTGTGTGTTGGTGTGTGTATGTGTGTGTGTGTATCTATGTGTGTGTGTGTTGGTGTGTGTGTGTGTGTGTGTGTGTGTGTGTGTACAAAAGTTCTTAAAGTTATTTACGTCCATACCTCTGACTTACACAGCGTTGGCAATGACCATAATAGACCTGATCTCACTGCTGGAAGATGGATCACCTCAGACAACCTCGAATCTGGGCTTTGGACGATTGCCTAAGATTGCTGGAAGATAAAGGCCACCGTGAGAGGCGTCTTGAGTGCGCGTGCTATGACTCGTGACAAGGTGTATTGGGGGAGGATTTTATTGACATTATCGCTATGGGAGTAAATATTTTTTGTTTTGTTTTTTTTGCTTTTCTCTTTTTCTCTTTCTGGGGGTCTCTCTGTTTCTTTTTATCTCTTTGTCTCGCTATGTTTTTGTCATTCTCTCTCTCTCTCTCTCTCTCTCTCTCTCTCTCTCTCTCTCTCTCTCTCTCTCTCTCTCTCTCTCTCTCTCTCTCTCTCTCTCTCTCTCTCTCTCTCTCTCATATATATATATATATATATATATATATATATATATATATATATATATATATATATATATATATATATATATGTCTCTATCCCTCTCTCGCTATCTATCTATCTATCTATCTATACATATATCTACCTCATTCTCTCTCTCTCTCTCTTTATATATATATATATATATATATATATATATATATATATATATATATATATATATATATATATTATATATATCATATATATATATATATATATATATATATATATATATATATATATTCTTCCTCTCTCTCTCTCTCTCTCTCTCTCTCTCTCTCTCTCTCTCTCTCTCTCTCTCTCTCTCTCTCTCTCTCTCTCTCTCTCTCTCTCTCTCTCTCTTTCTCAAGGACTATCTTTCTCTCACTCTTTTTCTTTCTCAAATAGATTACATCCATATGAATCAATCTTTCCAAACGAAAGTGGGATTTTTTTTTCTTCTTAAAAAGATATACTATCTTTGGAACGTGCTTCAGAAATGCTCAGGTGAAACTCCGCTGAATCAGACATCTTTCCTAACCTCTCTCCCTCAAGATCTCTTAGAGAGAGAAAAAGATAGTGTGATTTATACGTCGCAGAAGACGAAGAGAGAGAGAGAGCGAAACCAAAAAAATCGTCATTTCTTACATCCAGAAAGGGACATTAAACTGACATTTGATAATCTGGAATTCCTATTAGATCCCTTTTTGAGTAGGAGAAAGGAAAAATAGGCTGTCGGTTCTTATATTCTTTCTCCAGTATGGAAAATGACGAAATGTTATCAGAGATTTCATATTTTTTTTACTGTAATGAACACCGTAGAATGAGAGAAAACGGAAGAGTGGAATGATAATGAGACAGGTAATAGGATATTCGTAATAGGCGTAGATAAGAACGATATTAGGATTTGGGATAGAAAAAAAATAAGTATTGCTCATAGGAGAAATAGGTAACAGGAAGAGGAAAAGAGTGAAATGTGAATAGAGAAAACATTAATGGGAAAAAAGGTAGAGAAAGAAAGGGAAGAACTGTAGAGTAGTAATAGGAAACGTAATAAAAATACGGATTGCAAAGAAGGCAATAATGATGGGAAGTGGGATAACAGGAATAAGAGAAATGGTATTAGGAATGAAATACAAAGCGACAGTAAGTGAAAAAAAAAAGACGATAGAAATAACGATATTAATAATGGTATGATAATGATGATGCAAAGAGTAATATTAATAAGCATAAAACGAGATTAAATATTCAAGATCATAATTTATCCCTATTACTGCCATACATTCTCATACTACAGTTGCAGTATAATAATCGATGATATTGATAACGAAAATGACAATTGTAATCAAATAACGATATTCACCATGATAATAGTAGTAATAGTATCAATGCGATATAGGATTGTCAGTGACAGTAGCGCTAAAATTATGAATATTTATGCTAATACTGTGTAATTTAATATCCATATTGTCAATTATCAACCCATTTTGCACCAAAATTAAATAACATCAACTCCGCAGTCACGTGGAATATATTTCAGGTGTACTACATTTGCCTCTGTTCAATAGAAAACAAAATCAATAAAGTGAAAAATCATCATATAAATCATAATGACATCAAAGATTAGGATTCTAATGATGGCTTCAATGATGAAATTAATACTGGTAACAATACAAAAGCTTGCATTGCTTGTGACAATAATGAGAGAAAGGAATGAGGATCATTAAATATAATGCTGAGGATAATGAAAATTGTCATATTAATTGTAATAATGATGAGAGCAATGGCAATAGTCTTGATAATAATGATCACCATTATTTTCATTGTTATAATAACAGTAATCATAATGATTATTGCAATATTAGTAATAATGATAATTATAATATTAATGATGATAATACTAATACCAGTACATCTAATAATAATTTTAATAATAACGATGGTGATAATAATAATAACAATTATGATGATAATGGTAATAATAACAATAATACTAAAAGTAATGATGAAACCAATAGCAAACATAATTATTATTATTAAAAGTGATAATAATTATAATTAAAATGTTAATGATAAAAATAAGATGATAGTTATAATAATAATAATAATAATGATAATAATAATATTGATAATTACAGCAATAATAACAATAATGATAATAATAATAATAGTAACAATAATAGTAATAATGATAATAACAAAAACTATATTGACAATAATAATAATGAAAATAATAATAATAGTGATAACCGATATAATAATTATAATATTAATGATGATGATAGCAGGATGATAATAATACTAATAGTAATTGTGATAATGATGATGATAATGATAAGAAAAACGATAATGATAATGAAAATAAAATCATAATAATAACAGTGATAACATTAACAAAGGCAATGATTAAAATCATAATAATTGTGATAAGAATATTGATAACAACAACTATAATAATAATTATAATAAAAATAAAATTATAATGATAATAGCAATAACATTAAGATTGGTAATGATAATAACTATAACAGTGATACCAATGGCAGAAAAAATACAATGCGCAGATTATATTTACTGAAAATGAGACAACAGTTTAGAAATCCTCCTTGATCCGTATGCAGATCTAAAGATGGAATCCAGGAGTATTCCGAAACTGTTGTCTCATATCCAATAGATCTAGATTGTGCTTTGTGGGTTTTTTCTACCGTAGCATCAACGCGGTAAAGTGTTTTCCCATTCGTAATATCATTCTTAACATTGATAATGATGAAGACAATAGCAGCAAAAACAACAAACACAGTAATAATTATAGGACAAACACCAACAATTAAATGCCTAGATGAAGTAGACAAAATAATGAATGCAACGAAAAACATTTTTCCATATAGAAAATCCATGCCATTGTTGCGTCCCTTTTGACTGAAGTGTTTCATCTCTTTGTCCGCGACGCAGTGCAGTAATCTCCCTTGTTCTTTTCCTGTACTCGCGATTAAAGAGTCGAAATGAGCGGGATTTACCGAAATGTGGGATCCAAGCCAGGGGAGATTAATGGGATTTAAGGTGGGGACTCTCTGGACAGTAGCTTGTGATCTCAGCACCGACGCGCCACGCAGGTTAATCAGATTTTATAACGCATGCCTGGCTAAATCTTTGGCGAAAAAGGGAGGTGTTGACTCTTCTCTCTATCT
>NC_091549.1:16314444-16321944 GCF_042767895.1 Penaeus vannamei
CAGTCGTGGCGGTATTGCCAAAGGAAAACAAACGAGCAACGCAAAACGATGCTATTCTTTCCTTTCGGCTTTTTCTTTTCTTTTCATCTATTATTGTGATTAACCGAGGATGAGAATTTGATTACTGATGTCATATTCATTTCTGGTGAGAGCTTCTCCAATTTTGTCAGCCATCCTGGTTACCTCTCATGTCTTTTTAATCTACGAAGATCTTGGTGATCTACGGAAAAGATATGTCTACTTTAAGAATAGCTGGCATACAGTTAGAAAAAACTTCTCCATCCAATCAATAGTGACAGAGGTCGAGGAATGAAAAGAAACTTTGATTAACATAATGCAATATCGACTGAGACAGAGCTCTTAAAGAAGGTTCCTTTTCTTGCCTCGCTGATGAAAGAACAGGCAGTGTGATCACATGTTCCTTGATGTATATTTGACCTTATTTCGTATTTCACTGACGTTGTTATATCTTTTATGCATCTCGTAGCTTGTATCTCTCACACTGGTCCCTTTTCTTTCTTTCTTTTACCAGATAATCAATTCGTTTTAGTTTCCCCTATATAGTCACTTCCCATCTTCTCTTTCATAAAATCATTACGGTTTCGTGTACGCTTTCCGCTCCTCCCCCTCCCTACCCCCCTACCCCCCCCACTGCCCGTAAGCCTTCTGTATTGATATTCACGAATTCGGGATTTATGCTGTTTTCCCACGACACCAAACCCGGCGAATATCAGGGGATTTGTGTGTGTTGCGGTAATATGCCTACATGGATATGTGTGGGAGGATGGGGGGATGGGGGTGGGGTGTTGTACATGTGTTTGTGTATGTATGTATGTACTGTGTATACATATAAACATAAGTACATGTATACACTAGTATAGATACATACATTTTCACACACACAAAGAAGCAAGCAAACACGCATACACACAAACAAGCAAGCAAACACACATAAACATAAACAAGCAAGCAAACACACATACACAAACAACCAAATAATCAAACACACCCAAACAAACACACACTCCAAGCCTCGACCCCCAACCGGCCTCGGCCCTTAACCGGGTTCCTTTTCCCCGCAGTAGCAGCCCTCCTGTCGGCGGTGGCTGGCGACGGCGCAGCAGGAGGCAGGTCGGACATGGGCGGCGGCGACGTGGGCGGCATCGGAGGCAACAACAGCGTAACAGCCGTTCAACCGGGCGAGGCGGCGAAGCTGGCCTGCCATGTGCCCGCTGAAATGTATGGGAGTGTAAGTAAATAAAAGGATTTGTTTATAGGCCTATGTGCCAGTTGGTTAAGGCAAATACCAAGGAAGAATAAAAAAAATAGTATGTTCATTCGTGTGTTTGTTTGTGTGTGTGTGTGTGTGTGTGTGTGTTTCTGTAACTGTATGAGCTTACTTGCTTATATACGTGTGTGAGTTATTACACACAGTACACCACTAAGCATACCCAAACTTATTCCCTTGCACTACAGAACTATCACCATAGTTCCTTCACCCTCCTCACCCACACCCACACCCTTCACCCATCCTCACCCACTCCTTTCACCTTACCCTCACTCACATACTCCAATCCCCCTCATCCCATTCACCCACCCTCGTCCACCCACCCTCACCCGCCACCTTCAACCCTCCTCATCCACCCCTTTCACCCCTCCTCATCCAACCCTCATCCACCCCTTTTATTCACCCACCCTCACCCACCCCCTTCCCCCGGCCTCACCCACCCCCTTCACCCCTCCTCACCCAACCCTCATCCACCCCCAGCCTTCACCCACCCTCACCTACCCCCTACACCCCTCCTCACCCACACCTCAGCCACCCCTTGCCTTCACCCACCCTCACCCAACCCTCACCCACCCCCTTCACCCGCCCTCATCCACCTCCTGCTTTCACCCACCCTCACCTACCCCGTTCACCCGTCCTCACCCACCCCCTTTCATCCGTCCTCACTCACCCCCTTCACCCGTCCTCATCCACCCCCTTCACCCCTCCTCACCCAACCCTCACCCAACCCCCATCCACCCCTTTTCTTCACCCACCCTCACCCACTCCCTTCCCCCGTCCTCACCCACCCTCTCCCACCCCCTTCCCCCGTCCTCACCCACCCCCTTCACCCCTCCTCACCCAATCCTCAGCCAACCCTCACCCACCCCTACACCCCTCCTCAACCAACCCTCATCCACCCCCAGCCTTCACTCACCCTCACCTACCCCCTACACCCCTTTCCTTCACCCACCCTCACCCACCCCCTTCCCCTCTCCTCACCTAACCCTCATCCACCCCTTGCTTTCACCCCTCCTCACTCACCCCCTTCACCCCTCCTCACCCAATCCTCACCCACCCTTTTCCTTCACCCACCCTCACCCACCCCCTTCACCCCTCCTCACCCAACCCTCACCCAACCCCCATCCACCCCTTTTCTTCACCCACCCTCACCCACTCCCTTCCCCCGTCCTCACCCACCCTCTCCCACCCCTTTCCCCCGTCCTCACCCACCCCCTTCACCCCTCCTCACCCAACCCTCAGCCAACCCTCACCCACCCCTACACCCCTCCTCAACCAACCCTCATCCACCCCCAGCCTTCACTCACCCTCACCTACCCCCTACACCCCTTTCCTTCACCCACCCTCACCCACCCCCCTTCCCCCCTCCTCACCTAACCCTCATCCACCCCTTGCTTTCACCCCTCCTCACTCACCCCCTTCACCCCTCCTCACCCAATCCTCACCCACCCTTTTCCTTCACCCACCCTCACCTACCCCCTACACCCCTCCTCACCCAACCCTCACCCAACCCCCATCCACCCCTTTTCTTCACCCACCCTCACCCACCCCCTACACCCCTCCTCACCCACCCTCACCAACCCCCTTCCCCCGTCCTTACCCACCCCCTTCACCCCTCCTCACCCAACCCTCACCCAACTCTCATCCACCCCTTTCCTTCACCTACCCCCTACACCCCTCCTCACCCCTCCTCACCCCTCCTCACCCAACCCCCATCCACCCCCACCCACCCACCCCCTACACCTCCTACACCCAATCCCCGCACCCCTCCACCCTCATAACCCTGCCAGCCACGTCCTCGAATTCCCTAAGGATTTCT
Source organism: Penaeus vannamei (assembly GCF_042767895.1). Taxonomy (NCBI): domain Eukaryota; kingdom Metazoa; phylum Arthropoda; class Malacostraca; order Decapoda; family Penaeidae; genus Penaeus; species Penaeus vannamei. Next base: position 16,317,552 of record NC_091549.1, read on the forward strand.
TCTCCCCGACAGCGTGTCTCGTGGATCCGCCGAAAGGACCTGCAGCTGCTGTCGGTCGGCGAGAGCATGTACACCAACGACCACCGCCTCTTCGTCTCCCACTCGCGACACTCCCACAGCAAGGACTCCAGACACTCACAGGTAACGTGGAGGCGGAGTGAGACTTGGTTTGAGACGTGACTTGGGTAGGTAGATATATAGATAGATGTTGATAAATAGGGAGATAAATAGATAGGTTGATATATATATATATATATATATATATATATATATATATATATATATATATATATATATATATATATATATATATATATATATATGTATATATATATATATATATATATATATATATATACATATCTATATATATATGTATGTATGTATATAGATAGATAGATAGATAGATAGATAGATAGATAGATAGATAGATAGATAGATAGATAGATAGATAGATAGATAGATAGATAGATAGATAGATAGATAGATAGATAGATAGATAGATCGATCGATCGATCGATCGATCGATCGATAGATAGATGTGTGTGTGTGTGTGTGCACACACATACACACACACATACACACACACGCACACACACACACACACATACACATATCTATCTATATATATATATATCTATATATATATATATATATATATATATATATATATATATATATATATATATATATATATATATATATATATATATATTTATACATACATACATATATATATATATATATATATATATATATATATATATATATATATATATATATATATATATATATATATTTATATATATATATATATATATATATATACATATATATATATATATATACATATATATATATATATATATATATATATATATATATATATATATATGTATATATATATATATATATATATATATATGTATATATATATATATATATATATATACATATATAGATCGATAGATAGATAGATAGATATAGATATAGATATATAGATAGATATAGATGGATATAGATATAAATAATCAGTGCACAAGAGAATTGTTTTATTTCCTCCTATCATATAACTGCAATGAAAACGTGATCGGTTCATCTGTTGCCGAAATAAGATCAAAGGTTCCGTTAAAGAAAGGACAATATTAATGGAAGATAAGTTATGCAAGATCATTAAGGCAATATAATAATGAACGAAGAATATATTACATCAGCAACTTTTCTATGGCAGAGAGAAAATGTTTAAATGGGTTCAGCTTATGAATTTAGGATTTGAAAGAAAATTGAACAAATCGCAAGGAGTTTTTGTTAAAGTTTACAAAGTTTTTTTTATGGTTTGAATGTAAATCATATTCATATGGTGATCGAGAACAAATCATTTTGGTATGATTTTGAGCACAATTCTAATGCTAAATCTGTTTCTGCGTCGTATTATAATTTCGATACAGATTCTAGTCATATTCTAATTTCACTTCAAGAAACCAATCTGAGTTCCAGTTCTAATTCGAGCGATTTTCTAATTTCACCTTTGATCCTGATCTGCTCAGCGTTCCGGTTATTGAATTCCGATGCTGATGATATTCCAAATTCACCTTTGATTCTGTCCTTAGCCTCGACCCTAACACTAGGTGCTGCTAATTCTAAATTGTAAATCTAATAAGCCTTTGAGGATATTTCCCTTCGGTGCCACAGCGCGACTCGCAGCACCGGATTAGAAGGTTGGCTGGGTTCGATTCCGAAAATTGGTTCGTTTGATTCGTGATTAGGCGAGGGGGGAGTGTGAAAGGCCCTTGATGGATTTCTTAACAGGGAGGTTCTAGCAGGTTCCGTTACGTGATTTTGGTCACGTGAGGTTCTTGACAAATATAAGGTTTGTAAAAGTTTCTGCTCACATAAGGTTTATAAAATGTTCTAGTCACGTGAGGTTCATAAAAGTTTATTGGTAACATCAAGTACCTAAAAGACATGGCAATATAAGGTTTGTAAAACGTTCTGATCACAGAATGTTCATAAAAAGTTCTGCTCATATAAGGTTCATAAGTTGTTCTGTTCACATAAGATTGATAAGAGGATCTATTCACAAATTGTTTATACGCGATTCACAAAAAATATACATTTTGTTCACAAGAGTAATACAGGGCTTTCTTTTCTCCTGAGGTTCACGAAAGTGTCAGTGTACATATGCTTTACAAAGGGTTCAGTGTACGAAAACCTCTATTCACATACAATTCGCAAAACATACTATTCATCCAAAACAGAAAATCCATATACAATAAAATCCACACAAACAAGAAAAAAATATCCACACCAACTTCACAAAGATCCCTCTTCACCCACGGAAAAAAGAAAAATCCATCCACTTAGGGTTCACAAAAAGGTTCTATTCCACACCCAAACAAACAAAAATCCACCCATTCACAAAAAGGTTCTATTCCACATTCCACTTTCTTCTCTCGTCCGCAGATGTGGTTCCTCCACATGATGAACGTGACGAAAGGGGACGAGGGGGAGTACGAGTGCCAGGTTTCGACGCATCCACACTTCTCCTACTACACAGTCCTCAAGGTTCAGAGTAAGTACGGGGGGGAATGTCGGCCGAAGGGGAAATGGCATTCTAGAGGGGAATGGTGTCTTAGGGGGAAATTTTATGAGGGAATGGAAATCTAGGGGGGAATTTTATAAGGGAGAATGGTAATCTAGAGGGGAATGTTGTCCTAGGGAGAAATTTCATAAGGGGGAATGTTATCTTACGAGGATTTTTTTTTATGATTGAATGGTACTCTAGGGGGAATTTTATAAAGGGAAATGGTAGTCTAGGGGGGAATGGTGTCTTAGAGGGAAATTTTATAAGAGGGAATGGTATTCTAGGGGGGAATGGTGTCCTAGGGGAAATTTTATAAGGGGGAATGGTATTCTAGGGGGGAATGGTGTCCTAGGGGAAATTTTATAAGGGGGAATGGTATTCTAGGGGGAATGGTGTCCTAGGGGAAATTTTATAAGGGGGAATGGTATTCTAGGGGGAATGGTGTCCTAGGGGAAATTTTATAAGGGGGAATGGTATTCTAGGGGGAATGGTGTCCTAGGGGAAATTTTATAAGGGGACTGGTATTCTAGGGGGGAATGGTGTCCCAGGGGAAATTTTATAAGGGGGAATGGTATTCTAGGGGGAATGGTGTCCTAGGGGAAATTTTATAAGGGGGAATGGTATTCTAGGGGGAATGGTGTCCTAGGGGAAATTTTATAAGGGGGAATGGGATTCTAGGGGGAATGGTGTCCTAGGGGAAATTTTATAAGGGGACTGGTATTCTAGGGGGGAATGGTGTCCTAGGGGAAATTTTATAAGGGGGAATGGTATTCTAGGGGGAATGGTGTCCTAGGGGAAATTTTATAAGGGGGAATGGTATTCTAGGGGGAATGGTGTCCTAGGGGAAATTTTATAAGGGGAGTGGTATTCTAGGGAGGAATGGTGTCCTAGGGGAAATTTTATAAGGGGAGTGGTATTCTAGGGGGGAATGGTGTCCTAGGGGAAATTTTATAAGGGGGAATGGTATTCTAGGGGGAATGGTGTCCTAGGGGAAATTTTATAAGGGGGAATGGTATTCTAGGGGGAATGGTGTCCTAGGGGAAATTTTATAAGGGGAGTGGTATTCTAGGGAGGAATGGTGTCCTAGGGGAAATTTTATAAGGGGGAATGGTATTCTAGGGGGAATGGTGTCCTAGGGGAAATTTTATAAGGGGGAATGGTATTCTAGGGGGAATGGTGTCCTAGGGGAAATTTTATAAGGGGAGTGGTATTCTAGGGGGGAATGGTGTCCTAGGGGAAATTTTATAAGGGGGAATGGGATTCTAGGGGGAATGGTGTCCTAGGGGAAATTTTATAAGGGGGAATGGTATTCTAGGGGGGAATGGTGTCCTAGGGGAAATTTTATAAGGGGAGTGGTATTCTAGGGGGAATGGTGTCCTAGGGGAAATTTTATAAGGGGGAATTTTATCCTTGGGAGGAATGTTGTCCTACGGGGATTTTTTTTATAAGGGGGAGTGGTATTATAGGGGAAATGTCGTCTCAAGGGGAAATTTTACAGTTCAGTAAGTTGGGGGGAAATGCTATTCTAGGGTGAGATTCTTGAGGAACTAGGAGGGAAAGTAGTCCTAGGGGGAAATACTACCAAGTAGGAGGAAATGTTATTCTGTGGGGGAATACTCCCTGGGATACGTCGGGGCAAATGGTATTCTAGGGGGATTCTTGAGTAAACGGAGGGAAATTGTAATGTTGTCTTAGGGGGAAATTCCACTGTAGTTAGGGCGGTGGGAAATTTCATTCTAGGGGAAAGTCTATAATAGAGGGAAATGGTATTCTATGTGATAAATTCTTGAGTAAGAGTAAGTTGAGCGA
>NC_091549.1:16346944-16356944 GCF_042767895.1 Penaeus vannamei
AAATAGAGAGAGAGAGAGAGATGCATGTATATATGTAAATGTGTATATGTGTATATATATATATATATATACATATATATATATATACATAACTATATATATATATATATATATATATATATATATATATATATATATATATATATATATATATATCATGTGCGTGTGTGTATGTGTGTGTGTATGTATGTTTGTGTGTGTATGTGTATATGCATGCAGATATATATATATATATATATATATATATATATATATATATATATATATATATATATATATGTATATATATGGTTCTGTCGGCTTTCTTCGGCCAGCCGGGCGAAGCGGTTCTGTGACTGACCAAAGACCATCTACGAAAGACCGGAAAGTCGAGTAATGCGTCGTCGGCGCAATAGATGGCGTTAGCGAGCATCTCGTGACGTCATCTCATACCGTCTGTTTATTTACATAGAAGCTCGAAAATTGTTATGACAGTTCCGGCATTGCCAGGGTAGTCTTATTCTTGTTCTGCTTGTAAAAAGCAAAAAGAAGAGAATTAACTTATATTTCTTTTTTTTTTCCAAGGAAGAAGAAAGGTTTGTAATATTTATGCTTTTTTAGATATAACCTAAGATATGTGATGTTCAGATTGACATAAGAAGATATAAATTGGATCACAAGAACTTATTTTGATTGGTAAAGGTGTCAAGTCATGACGCCCGTCTAAAAAAAGTAGAGGCCAAAAATCTACTTAATATTATAGTGCCAGCCTTAATCTACGATTTGTGTTAAGCTGACGATAGATCGGACACCAAAAGAGGGAAAAAATTGTGTCAGATTGATTTTGAGTTAGATTATAGTTATCACTCAAATCAGCATATATATCTATTGAACAATGCTCATTACTTGATAGATCTGTATAGTAGGAACAAAGAAATATAGAAAATGTAACATAAGTGCAAATGTTAACAGGACGACGACGGGTGGCCTGTTTCGAGCTCCTAGCCAGAGTAAACAAGGTGTAGCAGATGCATTCCAGGCAGCTCCTAAGAAAGGGGGTTAGGGGACAGTCCCCTAATCAAACAAAAACTTTTTAATGTGGAAATTAATCTCAAAATCATGCGGTCGCGAAGGGAAGAATTTAGGCCATTTATTTGTAAAGGTTTTGTTATTATTCTGATAAAGATATTGTAATAATTTTCTTTATCATACTCAATTTCTATGTATTGATGTATGTTTGGCAATATGATCATATACATTATATGTTACTAATGTTATGTGACTGTAGGCCTATAATTTCATTGTGCCACGTGGTTTAATGTGTCTTGTATATGGCATGTTGTATACGCCGTATGTATGCCGTGTATGTATGAACTACCAATTTACAGTTCTTAACCAGCCCTAAATTGCCGAATGGGTAGTTTCGGGCTGGGAGGGGCGAAGGAATTATATGAAGAAAATAAATGCTACTACAAAGTCATGATACAATATGAATTTTATATATATATATATATATATATATATATATATATATATATATATATTAGTAAATAAGCTATTCACAATCCCCTCTGATTAAGTCTGAACTGACCAAGAACATGAGCCCGAGACGTCGGACGTTTAGTTGGGCGTCGAGTCAACAGATGGCGCTGGTGGCCTACCGGAAGCTCAATTTTTTTAGAATGCGTTAGATAGCATGTTTCCTATCTTTCGTACATAGTCTTTGGACTGACCGCCTCGCCCATGTTTGTTAGCGATACTGAATTCGCGACCGTCCTCACGGCTATGGTGTGGTGGTCCCCCTGGATCACGATGAAGTCTTCGTCGTAGCCGCCCGATTTCAGTTGCGACGGAGGGCTGCGTGTGTTGGTCTTCCTCCTCACCAACTGACCAGCCTGTTCCTGGCTTCTGGATGTGGAAGGCGTCGCGTCGTCCTGTTATCCCTCAGCCTTGTCCTATCCAGGGCAGGTCTCCTTGCGCTCGATCGCTCTTCTGGAAGAGTTCCAAAACCCGCAGGGCCAGATCGAGGAGCGCGTCCTTCGCGGCGTCTGCCCAAGGCAGCCCCACCAGGTCCTGGCGGAGCGAAGGGACGTCGGCGGTTTTCAGTTCGATGTTTTCCTCCTCCTCCAACAGACGTAGGAGCTCGTCGACTATTGCAGGGATCTTCTCGGGTTCGAAGACGTCGGCCAGCTTCTTTTTCAGAGCCTTTGATGCTCGCTCTAAGGCGGTGGTCAGCTTCTCTCGCGAGAGCTTCTCTGCCAACGCCTGCGCCATGGTCTCCTTGCGACGCGGATTCGCTTGAGGACGGGGAGCGTCTGGGCTCGAATCTCGGGTTTCGGATCAGGGGCGGATTCGGGCTCATTGGTAAAGAAATGTGCGGGCGTGTGCACGCGCGAGCGCCATATGTGTGAGACTAAATGTGTGCGTGTGTGTGTGCGTATATGTGTGAAAGAGTGCGTCTGTAAGTGAATGTGTGCGCATGTGAGTGTGTGTGTGAAAGAGTGCGTGTGTGAGAGTGTGTTTGCTTCCTTTCTACTCCTCCACACATGTCTTGCTGCTTCCCTTCTCCTTTCCTCTTTCTCCTCTTTCTCCTAACCTTTTTCTTCCTAGCTTCCCTCTTACTCTTCGGTAATGTGATCGATACTTACTCTCCTTACATTCTCTCTCTCTCTCTCTCTCTCTCTCAGTCTTTCTTTCTCTCTCTCTCTCCCTCTCTCTTTCTCTATCTCTCTCTCTCTCTCTCTCTCCCTCTCTCACTCTCTCTCTCTCTTTCTCTATTTCTCTCTCTCTAACTCTCTCTCTCTCTCTCTCTCTCTCTCTCTCTCTCTCTCTCTAACTCTCTCTCTCTCTCTCTCTCTCTCTCTCTTTCTTTCTCTCTCTCTCTTTCTCTCTCTCTCTCTCTCTCTCTCTCTCTCTCTCTCTCTCTCTCTCTGTGTGTGTGTGTGTATCTGTCTGTCTCGCCCCCTTCTCTCGCTCTCTCGCTCTCTCTCTCTCTCTCTCTCTCTCTCTCTCTCTCTCTCTCTCTCTCTCTCTCTCTCTCTCTCTCTCTCTCTCTCTCTCTCTGAATCTCTGCAAACCCATGCTTCGCTCTTCACTCGCGGTAGGAGTTTCCCGTGAACAGTTTAAAAATACTTTGAACATTTGGTATATAAACATAAAATTTCTTTATCTTCCAAGTCTGAAAAAGAGTAACATTTTTGGCCAGATTTTCATGCATCACCGAGATGTTTGGGATTAAAAATGAAACCTATAATTGTTTGCTGAACTGCGTTTTGCAGTTATTTATGCTATGTGACTACGAAAGGACTGGGTCGAATAATCCACACACACGCTCCAGAAATGTTTGGTGTAAAATACGAGCTCAAAATGCAGGGGTGTTCCGCCAGTGTGGTTATTCAGAAGTGGCGATGTTGATGCTTATTGGTATGAATGTTAGTTATGATTATCAATTTTGCACACATTTGCTGTGTATCTAGGAGTGTGAAGTAGCTTTTTATCTGCAGTTTGCACGAGATGGGAAGGTAAAGTAAAATATTGAAATCATAATCCAAGGATATACGTATATATAATCCAAACGATATTCACATTTTATAATGCTGTCAATATTTGATGATCAGCAGATTAGAATTGCATTGCAATTTTTCTTTTACGATTTTTATAGGGCTTAATACACTATTAATGCCAGTAATTTCTTTTCTTTTCTTTCTTTCTTTTTTTCTTCCTTTTTTGTATGTGTGAATTATCTAGTGACAAACAGTAGCTCCAAAGTCTGTGGCTCCAGTCATTTACATGTACAGTTGCCAACATTTCCAACTGGTACACCACGAGTATGAAGGTGACAATTTTTATCTGGCTGCAAATGTGTAGTATGTAATATTTTGTGAAGGAGAGACGTGGGTCTGTAGCGATGACTGTGATTGGTTTAAATAATTTTACAAATATCTACAACAGGAATGGAATTTCGACTATAGATTTTATACCAAAATCTTATAGCCATTCAAATTACAAAACTTAAGAACTAAGAATTTTTATCTGCAACAGATGTCTCTAAAAAAACGAGGGGCATTTCACTTCGGAACCCCCGTACACCCTACCTGGAAATCCGAAAAAAACGGAATCCTTGAGAAATTCTTAGGAAATCCGGAAATCTCCAGGATATGCCAAGAATCTTAAAATCTCGCAAACGTTTCATTCGAGGTAATCTCTTGCAAAATCTTGGCAATGGCACTAATGACGTCTTTAAAAATCGGTAAAAAAAATTGTTACAAGCTTCGACAAACACTTGCGCAATAGAAGGCAGCGTGCTATGTTGAGGCCGCTGTGCAGGAGCCTTTCCTGAGTTGCCATGGAGTTCGATTGATTGTGTGTGTGCTTCCTTTCTCCTCCTCCACACATGTCTTGCTGCTTCCCTTCTCATTTTTCATTCACAAGCTTTTCATTCACATTCACACTTCTCATTCACAAGCTCGATCAGACAGAAGTAAACGCAATCATACGAATATATTCACAAATGATTTACGCCAAATCAAAATGAAGTAAAATCGGCAGGAGAAACGATTACGCATAAGTCAAGCAATACGGCGGTCTTGGTAAAGCATGATATCAATAGAATAGCAGCACAGGGTGTCATGACAATGGCCGCAAGGTCAAGTGAGCTTACTGTAATCCCCTAATGTTTATTCCCGATTTTTTCAGAAATAATTGCTCCTTTTAAGATGCTCAAATTTCCAAGTAATTCTGACTATTTCTGGAAGTGAGTTGGTTAATCCATCAGACTGTGACGAAAACGAAAAATCGAGAATTTTTTGTTTGAAGGGTTACACCTTAGTTTTTTAAGTATTTACGATAACTCAATATTTTTTAAATTAAACGCCATTGAAAACGTTGCAAATTCCTAGGAAATCTGGAAATCAGTGAAAAATCTGTCTGGAAAACCGGAAAGTCCTGTGAAAAAATGGGACTTCGGAAATCCCGGAAATTTCGTACACTATTCTGGGTAGTAAAATGCCCCTCAGAAGAAAAAAACAATAGTTCATAGATTCGACAACAGCGACTAAACACTGCTTGTCACCTACATTGTAAAGAATGAAACAGTAAAAGTGGTTTTATTTTCAGCAAGTAAACTATTCGGGATGTGTAGATAATCATAATGTTTAGATTATAGAAATCAACAATGGAACTTGTGAAAGGCACAAACTGATTTTTATCTGATGTGAAAAAAACAACAAATGTTTCTGATTCTCCGGCCTCGAAGTTTGTTCTCACACCCACATATATATAGATAGATAGATAGATAGATATTGATATTTATATCGATATATATATATATGTATATACATATATATATATAAATAGAGAGAGAGAGAGAGATGCATGTATATATGTAAATGTGTATATGTGTATATATATATATATATACATATATATATATATATACATAACTATATATATATATATATATATATATATATATATATATATATATATATATATCATGTGCGTGTGTGTATGTGTGTGTGTATGTATGTTTGTGTGTGTATGTGTATATGCATGCAGATATATATATATATATATATATATATATATATATATATATATATATATGTATATATATGGTTCTGTCGGCTTTCTTCGGCCAGCCGGGCGAAGCGGTTCTGTGACTGACCAAAGACCATCTACGAAAGACCGGAAAGTCGAGTAATGCGTCGTCGGCGCAATAGATGGCGTTAGTGAGCATCTCGTGACGTCATCTCATACCGTCTGTTTATTTACATAGAAGCTCGAAAATTGTTATGACAGTTCCGGCATTGCCAGGGTAGTCTTATCCTTGTTCTGCTTGTAAAAAGCAAAAAGAAGAGAATTAACAACTTATATTTCTTTTTTTTTTCCAAGGAAGAAGAAAGGTTTGTAATATTTATGCTTTTTTAGATATAACCTAAGATATGTGATGTTCAGATTGACATAAGAAGATATAAATTGGATCACAAGAACTTATTTTGATTGGTAAAGGTGTCAAGTCATGACGCCCGTCTAAAAAAAGTAGAGGCCAAAAATCTACTTAATATTATAGTGCAAGCCTTAATCTACGATTTGTGTTAAGCTGACGATAGATCGGACACCAAAAGAGGGAAAAAATTGTGTCAGATTGATTTTGAGTTAGATTATAGTTATCACTCAAATCAGCATATATATCTATTGAACAATGCTCATTACTTGATAGATCTGTATAGTAGGAACAAAGAAATATAGAAAATGTAAAATAAGTGCAAATGTTAACAGGACGACGACGGGTGGCCTGTTTCGAGCTCCTAGCCAGAGTAAACAAGGTGTAGCAGATGCATTCCAGGCAGCTCCTAAGAAATGGGGTTAGGGGACAGCCCCCTAATCAAACAAAAACTTTTTAATGGGGAAATTAATCTCAAAATCATGCGGTCGCGAAGGGAAGAATTTTGGCCATTTATTTGTAAAGGTTTTGTTAATATTCTGATAAAGATATTGTAATAATTTTCTTTATCATACTCAATTTCTATGTAGTGATGCATGTTTGGCAATATAATCATATACATTATATGCTACTAATGTTATGTGACTGTAGGCCTATAATTTCATTGTGCCACGTGGTTTAATGTGTCTTGTATATGGCATGTTGTATACGCCGTATGTATGCCGTGTATGTATGAACTACCAATTTACAGTTGTTAACCAGCCCTAAATTGCCGAATGGGTAGTTTCGGGCTAGGAGGAGGCGAAGGAATTATATGAAAGAAAATAGAAATGCTACTACAAAGTCATGATACGATATGAATTATATATATATATATATATATATATATATATATATATATATATATATATTAGTAAATAAGATATTCACACTCCCCTCTGATTAAGTCTGAACTGACCAAAAACATGAGCCCGAGAGGTCGGACGTTTAGTTGGGCGTCGAGTCAACAGATGGCGCTGGTGGCCTACCGGAAGCTCAATTTTTTTAGAATGCGTTAGATAGCATGTTTCCTATCTTTCGTACATAGTCTTTGGACTGACCGCCTCGCCCATGTTTGTTAGCGATACTGAATTCGCGACCGTCCTCACGGCTATGGTGTGGTGGTCCCCCTGGATCACGATGAAGCCGTACGTGGAGTCTTCGTCGTAGCCGCCCGATTTCAGTTGCGACGGAGGGCTGCGTGTGTTGGTCTTCCTCCTCACCAACTGACCAGCCTGTTCCTGGCTTCTGGATGTGGAAGGCGTCGCGTCTTCCTGTTATCCCTCAGCCTTGTCCTATCCAGGGCAGGTCTCCTTGCGCTCGATCGCTCTTCTGGAAGAGTTCCAAAACCCGCAGGGCCAGATCGAGGAGCGCGTCCTTCGCGGCGTCTGCCCAAGGCAGCCCCACCAGGTCCTGGCGGAGCGAAGGGACGTCGGCGGTTTTCAGTTCGATGTTTTCCTCCTCCTCCAACAGACGTAGGAGCTCGTCGACTATTGCAGGGATCTTCTCGGGTTCGAAGACGTCGGCCAGCTTCTTTTTCAGAGCCTTTGATGCTCGCTCTAAGGCGGTGGTCAGCTTCTCTCGCGAGAGCTTCTCTGCCAACGCCTGCGCCATGGTCTCCTTGCGACGCGGATTCGCTTGAGGACGGGGAGCGTCTGGGCTCGAATCTCGGGTCTCGGATCAGGGGCGGATTCGGGCTCATTGGTAAAGAAGTGTGCGGGCGTGTGCACGCGCGAGCGCCATATGTGTGAGACTAAATGTGTGCGTGTGTGTGTGCGTATATGTGTGAAAGAGTGCGTCTGTAAGTGAATGTGTGCGCATGTGAGTGTGTGTGTGAAAGAGTGCGTGTGTGAGAGTGTGTTTGCTTCCTTTCTACTCCTCCACACATGTCTTGCTGCTTCCCTTCTCCTTTCCTCTTTCTCCTCTTTCTCCTAATATTTTTCTTCCTAGCTTCCCTCTTACTCTTCGGTAATGTGATCGATACTTACTCTCCTTACATTCTCTCTCTCTCTCTCTCTCTCTCTCTCTCTCTCTCTCTCTCTCTCTCTCTCTCTCTCTCTCTCTCTCTCTCTCTCTCTCTCTCTCTCAGTCTTTCTTCTCTCTCTCTCTTTCTCTCTCTCTCTCTCTCTCTCTCTCTCTCTCTCTCTCTCTCTCTCTTTCTTCTCTCTCTCTCTCTTTCTCTTTCTCTCTCTCTTTTTTCGCTCTCTCTCTCTCTCTCTCTCTTTCTCTCTCTCTCTCCCTCTTTCTTTCTTTCTTTCTTTCTTTCTTTCTTTCTTTCTCTCTTTCTTTCTTTCTCTGTCTCTCTCTCTCTCTCTCTCTCTCTCTGTGTGTGTGTGTGTGTGTGTGTGTGTGTGTGTGTGTATCTGTCTGCCTCGCCCCCTTCTCTCGCTCTCTCTCTCTCTCTCTCTCTCTCTCTCTCTCTCTCTCTCTCTCTCTCTCTCTCTCTCTCTCTCTCTCTCTCTCTCTCTCTCTGAATCTCTGCAAACCCATGCTTCGCTCTCCTCGCGGTAGGGAGCCCGTAGACAGTTTAAAAATACTTTGAACATTTGGTATATAAACATAAAATTTCTTTATCTTCCAAGTCTGAAAAAGAGTAACATTTTGGCCAGATTTTCATGCATCACCGAGATGTTTGGGATTAAAATGAAACCTATAATTGTTTGCTGAACTGCGTTTTGCAGTTATTTATGCTATGTGACTACGAAAGGACTGGGTTGAATAATCCACACACACGCTCCAGAAATGTTTGGTGTAAAATACGAGCTCAAAATGCAGAGGAATTCGCCAATGTGGTTATTCAGAAGTGGCGATGTTGATGCTTTTGGTGTAAATGTTAGTCATTATGATTATCAATTTTGCACACATTTGCTGTGTATCTAGGAGTGTGAAGTAGCTTTTTATCTGCAGTTTGCACGAGATGGGAAGGTAAAGTAAAATGTTGAAATCATAATCCAAGGATATACGTATATATAATCCAAACGATATCCACATTTTATAATGCTGTCAAGATTTGATGATCAGCAGATTAGAATTGCATTGCAATTTTTCTTTATAGGGCTTAATACACTATTAATACCAGTAATTTCTTTTCTTTTCTTTCTTTTTTTTTCTTCCTTTTTTGTATGTGAATTATCTAGTGACAAACAGTAGCTCCAAAGTCTGTGGCTCCAGTCATTTACATGTACAGTTGCCAACATTTCCAACTGGTACACCACGAGTATGAAGGTGACAATTTTTATCTGGCTGCAAATGTGTAGTATGTAGTATTTTGTGAAGGAGAGACGTGGGTCTGTAGCGATGACTGTGATTGGTTTAAATAATTTTACAAATATCTACAACAGGAATGGAATTTCGACTATGGATTTTATACCAAAATCTTATAGCCATTCAAATTACAAAACTTAGGAACCAAGAATTTTTATCTGCAACAGATGTCTCTAAAACACGAGGGGCATTTCACTTCGGAAACCCCGTACACCCTACCTGGAAATCCGAAAAAAACGGAATCCTTGAAAAATTCTTAGGAAATCCGGATATCCCAAGAATCTTAAAATCTCGCAGACGTTTCATTCGGGGTAATCTCTTGCAAAATCTTGGCAATGGCACTAATGACGTCTTTAAAAATCGGTAAAAAAAAAAAAATTGTTACAAGCTTCGACAAACACTTGCGCAATAGAAGGCAGCGTGCTATGTTGAGGCCGCTGTGCAGGAGCCTTTCCTGAGTTGCCATGGAGTTCGATTGAGTGTGTGTGTGCTTCCTTTCTCCTCCTCCACATATGTCTTGCTGCTTCCCTTCTCATTTTTCATTCACAAGCTTTTCATTCACATTCACACTTCTCATTCACAAGCTCGATCAGACTCAGAAGTAAACGCAATCATACGAATATACTCACTAGATTTGATAATATCACAAATGATTAATACCAAATCAAAATGAAGCAAAAAGGGCAGGAGAAACGATTACGCATAAGTCAAGCAATATGGCGGTCTTGGTAAAGCATGATACCAATAGAATAGCAGCACAGGATGTCATGACAA
>NC_091549.1:16376944-16384444 GCF_042767895.1 Penaeus vannamei
TTCTTTTTGAGGAATGTGTTGTTTATTCATTAATGTTGCTAAATGAGGAACTGAGAAAAGTGAGATAAGAGTAGACATCCGATTACGGAAAGCCTCAACCCACAGGTGCTACAGGGTACCACCTCACCCTGTCAGCAAGAAACAGTCAGGGTCCTAATTACTTGCAGCACCAAAGAGGCACAAAACATCGGATCATTAGCCTACAGAAAAGTTGAGATATATACAATGTAACCAGAGAGATATAAAACATATGGAACCTAATCTAAACTATGAAATGCAAAAACTGAGTATAATCTCTGCTGTAAAAGACAAAATAAGTTATTTCATCCTAGAACTTTCTATGATGTAAATTTTTATGCACTGTGATCAATGATAATACAGTCTGAATAGATCAAAGTGTGGGGGTATACAATCATATAAAAAAACAAGCATGTATTCTCTATGACAACTTTTTAGAGATTAAGAAAATGAAAAGGCAACTCATGTTCAGATTAACCAGGAATCCAAACCTGGAGAGCACTAAACAAGTAAAGAAAATCCTCATCTTCAAAAATATAAATTAACTTCAACAAGTACAAGACACATTGAATAAACAAAAATCTGATCTCTCACAAACCTAAACCTTCTGTATACTGTACAACACAACAGAAGGCAAGGAAAAAGAGGTAAATACAAGGGGGAAAGGAGATGGGTGAAGTAAAAAAGAGAAGACTCAAGTCAAATGCAAGGAAAGGACATGGGTCAAGTGGAAATCAACATGCAAGGGAGTACCATCACACAAATTCAAAACTACAAAATCAGGCAATCAAAAAAAAGAAAAATAATAACATCTGAATAAAGAAATCTTAAAATCAAACTGATGGTAGTATAAGAGAGAGCAAATATAAGTCATAAATTGCTGAAGAACATTAGTAGTAAATATGATGTTGTCTCTACTGTTTTGTTGTTGTTGTTGTTGTTGTTGTTGTTTTTTGGGGGGAGCACCAATTTTGTACTAAACCATCACTCTCTGAAATTACACCTGTTTTTATCTCCTGAAAAAATCTGAAATTTCCAGTCAAATATGCATCAAAGAGTTATGAATGAAAGCTATGCTATAACATGAATTTCTATGCAATCATTCTCTCTATACAAAATATACACAAGTATATTGATTGTTTTTCCATGAGTTTAAGATTATCTTACAGACATAGAAATTCATTCAATTCTTCAAAAGTTCATATTGCACTTTATGGATTATCCTAAGTGACGATATTCTTCTTTCTTTCTGAGTGCAAAATAATTATCAATTTTTGTCACATTTCTTTTTTTACACACATAAAATTATTCCCATATCCATTCAGGGTAATTATTATCACTATCACTAAACAATAATGCTAATAATACCAACTTCTTGACTGGCAGCAGAATAAAGAAGAATGGGAAACGGACTCAACAATGTAAGACAGAGCATCTCAATACAGCTTTAGGATTTTGATTATGATACAATAATGACACCATTGTTGCTACTATTGTTGTTGTTATCCTTATTTCTATTAACCCTTTAGTCCTATTCACCATTATAATTAACCCATGTAGCAATTATCTCCATAATCATGGCTGACCATATAATGTGTAGGTATTACCTTTTGCCACAACCAAGCACAGCCTGTAAAAAGATGGCAAGCTTTTTTCCTCACTACTTGCTCATGAGACACATTTTATATCCTTTAATATACCTGGTTGCATCAGACAAGATTCCTCCTGACACACCAACATCACCTTCCTTTCCCTTTGTTTTCCCCCACTTATTTCTTCTTGTCAATGGAGCATAGCAAGTCTGAATTTGTAACTTAGGTACTATCTGCCATATTTCATCCAACCCTATCCTTTATCTTTTCCTCTACACCCCTTACATTTATGGGTCACAGTGTTACCTCCCTGTATATCACCATTCTTTAAATAATCATCCATCTAAATATTTACACAAGTCCAAATGCATATGTTGTTGTTTTAAATGAGGAAAATATGATTTTTGTGCATTTAGGTGAGTTTTATTTAGATGCTTATGGTAATCTATCCCCTTTTACACTCCCATCCAAAGGGCAACTGCATTAACATTTTCAACATTGCATTGCATTGATGTTCTAATGTACTATATAAATGACAATCAATTACAGATATTTTGGTGTGTAAAATAAAGCTCTTGAAATG
Source organism: Penaeus vannamei (assembly GCF_042767895.1). NCBI lineage: Eukaryota > Metazoa > Arthropoda > Malacostraca > Decapoda > Penaeidae > Penaeus > Penaeus vannamei. Next base: position 16,379,138 of record NC_091549.1, read on the forward strand.
AGATAGAGGAGAGAAAAAAGGGTAAGAAATAGGAAAGGAGAGGCAGCAAGCAGTAAAGGGAGAGATAGAAAGAGAAGAAGAGGTTTCAGAATTGATGGTGAGGGTATCCATAAGATTGATGACAAAGTTAGGGCAGTTAACCCGTAGCAGACGGGTGGCATGTACGTACATGCCATGGCTGTTGTGGACTGAAAAACTGATGGCATCGTATCATGCCCATTCCCACACCATTGGCTCATCGGACGGAGTTTGTTTTTCTCCAATAGTAGTGGCTTCATTTATATAGTAAAGATTTTTGGCAATGGCACCTATAATGAAGGTAAACCTTGAAAACTATAATATCTTTATAAATTATAGCAAAATAAAAGCTTTTAGGTGCCAAATGTCGCTCGAAAACAACCGATCGAGCCGAGCGCAAAAAGGGGAAACTGCCAATGCGCACCAATAATCCCGTTATTACATACACTTGCCAAACATTTTTACCCGTCGGCACTGGGTTAATTGTGCCAAGGTGCTAGAGAATGTCAAAGAACTATAGTAATTCCTAGGGTTAGTACCATTTTATGGTAAATTTGTAAAGAATCTAGCCACCATTGCTAGCCCATTGTATTATTTGACCGCAAAAGAAGTTCTGTGAAACTGGTCAGTAAAATGTCAGGAAGCTTCTTACTGGATAAAAGCTGAAATAACAGTTGAAACATTTCTAGCACACTATAACAAGGATATGCCTGTAAAATTAGTGTGAGCTGCATTGTAAGTAGGGTTAGGTGCAGTATTGGCACATGTTACAGAGGATGGTACTGAAAAACCCATTGCTTTTGCTTCGAGATTGCTGAACAAGGCAGAACAAAAATATTCCCAAATAGAAAAAGAGGGACTGGCACTGGTATATAGTACTAAGAAGTTCCACATGTACCTGTATGGTAGAAAGATCTTTACATTAGTAATAGACCACAAGCCACTGTTAGCTATTTTAGGACCGAAGAAGAGTCTGCCAGAGTTAGTAGCAGTTCGTCTACACTGATGGTCAATAACCCTAGCCACCTATAATTATGACAAAGTATAGGTTAACATCCAAGAATGGGGAATGCGGATGCTCTGTCTAGAGTGCCAGAAGATCAGGCTATGAGTGAGGTAACATCGAGCATTTAGTTAGTAGAAACATGTGAGCTGCTGATTATATCAAAACTAATTGCAAGTCAAACTAAGAGTGATCCTATATTATCAAAGGTTATACAGTGTCTGATATAAAATGATAAGGATGTATTGTCTGAGCAACAATACAAACCATTTACAGATGTGTGGTATGAACTGTCAGTAGTACAGGATTGCGTAACAAGAAATACCAGCATAGCAATTCCAGACCGCTTGAAGGGAAAGTTTCTTGCAGAGTTGCATGTCGAACACCAAGGTATTATACGCACAAGGGCAACTGCTTGTACTTTTGTGTGGTGGCCTGGTATTGACAATGACATCACAATATATGCAAGAAATTGTGAGGGTTGTGCATTGCAACAAAACATCCAGCTCCATGTAAGACAAATCCTTGGGAGACACCTAGTACTCCTTAGCAGAGATTACACATTGATTTTGCAAGTCCTTTTCGAGGTCACACTTTCTTGATTGTAGTCGACTCATTTAGTAAGGGGCCTGAAGTTAAACCAATGACCTCAACAACCACATATAGCACTGTGAGAGTGCTATTGTCTCTGTTTGCAACCCATGGGATACCTGAGCAAATTGTGTCAGACAATGGACCTCAGTTTCTTTCATGTAAGTTTAAGAATTTTTGCAAGGGGTACAACATCAAGCATATTCGTAGTGCTCCATATCACCCTGCAATGAATGGTCAAGCAGAGAGATTTCTACAGACGTTCAAATCTAACATGAAATGAAGAGGCAGTAGTAAATCTAGTCTCACCACCAGAATAAACAGGTTCCTACTATCATATAGAACCACTCCTCTTGCAACCATAGGTTGTTCACCTTCATTTCTTTTGATGGGGAGGAAGGTGAGGTATAGGTTAGATGCAATGACACCAAAAATAGCTGAAGAACAAAAGAGTGAACCCAAGAGTGTGAAAGATTATAGAGAATTTAACATTAGAGATAAGGTATTGGTAAGATCATATACTTCAGAAGAAAAGTGGGTTGAAGGATAAGTGGTACAAAGGCTAGGTTAATTGCATTACATGGTAAAAGATCATGATGGTAGAGATGAAAAGGCAGATTGATCAACTAAAGCAATCACATCTAAAGAAGGGTGTAATTATATTTCTTTCTATGCAACAGGATCAGTCAAAACAGCAGGAAAATATGGATGTTAATGTAGACCAGGAGAATGTGCCTTCACAGATATCTAAAAAGAAAGAGCTTCCGCAAAGGTCTACCAGAGATAAATTTCCGGCTAGATATGTTGATAAATACATTCTTACGGGAAAATGGTAATTGTATCTCTGTGTAAGCAAGTCACCGTGATGTGTATTAATTGTAAGCTTTGGGATAGTTGTAATACTTATAATAATTGTGATATTGTCAACTATTGTGATATTTGTGATATGTACTTATTTAGTGTGCTTTTATAATTCTCAATAATAGTATTATCTTCCATACGGGGGAAAGAAGTGTTATGTATTAAGATACACTAAATGATATATATTTACACTATAAAGTTCCTATGTATAAATTGACTAACATTTATAATCTTTGTGATACCCTTGTAACATGCAATCGGTTTTCTATGACCTGTCAAATGTATGCCCTAGCAGCGATGCATGTAACCCCTCATGGCTTAGCAACAATAAAGAACAGACATAGAAGAGACTCTCTCTACAAACCCTACAATAAACGAGTTTATCCAAGACTTTGTGATCCCTAACGAGGATGGGAGATAACAAAGTGCATATCTTATGATTACAGGTGAGATATGAAGTGATGTTAAACTGTTTGGGAGATAGATGAGAACATCCCCAACAAATACAATATTAAGTTGCTCTGGATTTAAGGCATAAAAATAATGATATATATATATTGATACCCTAAAGATTCATGTATAACATACAGAGTATAATTTATAATATCAACAAAATGTATCCCTAAGGGGATACTCCATGGACTGCATGATGACTAAAACGAGCTTGGTGCCATTAGAAAAGAGCAATTCTTATCATTAATGTGGTCTACCTATGAAAGATTCTGCCTGCTGTGTGTAAAAACATAAATACAAGGAGTAAATCTCATGCAAAAAAGGCTTTTACTCCACTTACATATTCCATAAGTGAGGAATTATCACATCTTTGTCTTGACAATCTCCAGTGAAGGCCAAGCTTGTGATATAGGTTTGTGTTTTCTGCCTCTAGAGTCTTTTCAATAGCATTCCGAGTCTGAAATAAGGTTTTGGGATTAAAATAAAATCCTACTGTAAAGGAAATAGATGCATATATATATATATCACATAGTCTACAATCTCTTGTTCTTCTAAGTCCTATATTAAATACTTGGTATATGAACACAACATATTTATAGACATTATACATCAAAATTACCATATGTTTCTGTTAGATATGGGAATACAGAACTTTCAAATTATCCATATTAATGCTAATCAATAAATCACATCAAAAGTTCTTTATATCTCTGCAAGTGTTTGAGTGTGAGTGATATTGTGAGTGATAGTGATAGTGATAATGTGAGTGTGAGTGTGAGTGTGAGTGTGAGTGTGAGTGTGAGTGTGAGCGAGAGAGCGAGCAAGAGAGAGAGAGCAACAGCGAGAGAGCAACAGCGAGAGAGCAAGAGCGAGAGAGCAAGAGAGAGAGAGAGCAAGAGAGAGAGAGAGCAAGAGAGAGAGAGAGCAAGAGAGAGAGAGAGAGAGAGAGAGAGAGAGAGAGAGAGAGAGAGAGCGAGAGAGAGAGAGAGAGCGAGAGAGAGCGAGAGAGAGAGAGAGAGAGAGAGAGAGAGAGAGAGAGAGAGAGAGAGAGAGAGAGAGAGAGAGAGAGAGAGAGAGAGAGAGAGCAGAGAGAGAGGAGAGAGAGAGAGAGAGAGAGCGAGAGAGAGAGAGAGAGAGAGAGAGAGAGAGAGAGAGAGAGAGAGAGAGAGAGAGAGAGAGAGAGAGAGAGAGAGAGAGAGAGAGAGAGAGAGAGAGAGAGAGAGAGAGAGAGAGTGAGAGAGAGAGAGAGAGAGAGAGAGAGAGAGAGAGAGAGAGAGAGAGAGAGTGTAAGAGTGAGTGAGAGAGTGAGGGAGAGAGTGAGTGAGAGAGAGAGAGAGAGAGAGAGTGAGAGAGAGAGTGAGAGAGAGAGTGAGAGAGAGAGCGAGAGAGAGAGCGAGAGAGAGAGAGTGAGAGAGAGCGAGAGAGAGAGAGCGAGAGAGAGAGTTGAGAGAGAGAGTTTTTCAGAGAGAGAGAGAGAGAGAGAGAGAGAGGGAGTGTGTGTATGTGCGTGTGTGTGTGTGTGTGTGTGTGTAGGTGTGTGTGTTGTGTGTGTGTGTGTGTGTGTGTGTGTGTGTGTGTGTGTGTGTGTGTGTCTGTATGTGTGTTGTTCTGTGTGTGTGTGTTGTTGTTGTGTCGTTTGTGTGTGTTGTGTTAAGTGTGTGTGTTGTGTGTGTTGTGTTAAGTGTGTGTGTTGTGTGTGGTGTGTTAAGTGTGTGTTAAGAGTGTGTGTGTTGTGTTAAGTGTGTGTGTTGTGTGTGGTGTGTTAAGTGTGTGTTGTGTGTGTGTTGTGTGTGTGTTGTGTGTGGTGATGTGTGTGGTGATGTGTGTGGTGGTGTGTGTGGTGGTGTGTGTGGTGGTGTGGGTGGTGGTGTGGGTGGTGGTGTGTGTGGTGGTGTGGGTGGTGGTGGTGGTGGTGGTGTGGGTGGTGTGGGTGGTGGTGTGGGTGGTGTGGGTGGTGGTGTGGGTGGTGTGGGTGGTGGTGGTGTGGGTGTGGGTGTGGGTGTGGGTGTGGGTGTGGGTGTGGGTGTGGGTGTGGGTGGTGGTGTGGGTGTGGTGTGGGTGTGGTGTGGGTGGTGGTGTGGGTGGTGGTGTGGGTGGTGGTGTGGGTGGTGGTGTGGGTGGTGGTGTGGGTGGTGGTGTGGGTGGTGGTGTGGGTGGTGGTGTGGGTGGTGGTGTGGGTGGTGGTGTGGTGTGGGTGGTGTGTGGTGTGGGTGGTGGTGTGTGGGTGGTGGTGTGGGTGGTGGTGTGGGTGGTGGTGTGGGTGGTGGATGTGGGTGGTGGTGTGGGTGGTGTGGTGTGGGTGGTGGTGGTGGGTGGTGGTGTGGGTGGTGGTGTGGGTGGTGTGGGTGGTGGTGTGGGTGGTGTGGGTGGTGGTGGTGTGG
>NC_091549.1:16389444-16394444 GCF_042767895.1 Penaeus vannamei
GCAATAAGTTTCATAATGTAATAAGACCAGATATGTAAAATTTAAGCTAACTCGTAACAAAACAACAAACTGGAAAAAAGGCATTCAGAGTATGCACCTATGACCCTATGCTGACAGATTTATGAATTCTGCCAAGTGGTGAATGAGCAAAGAAACCTGTTTTTTTCTTTGTTTTCTCATTATCTTCGACCATTCAGAACAGGGTTGCCTACTTTTCCTGAACAAGAGCCATATTACATAATTCATATTTCACAAAACAAAAGGCTCTAATGAGATAACTGATAGTAAATGTCAGTCTATTTTTTTCATTTTTAGCACAACATTTTACAAGCTACAAAAATTACAAATCATTCATGATTTTTCCATTCTTTAAGTTTTGGGGGGAAAGTGTTCTTTTCTAATGATAACAAATATATGTTAACATTACTATTGACATTATGATCATTATGATGTTATCAACAATATTAATAGTAGTGAAATATAAAAAAAAAAAGGATTTTCATCCTGGTATCAATGGGTTTAATACAAAATTTCCAGCCAGAAAAAAATGAAGAATATTCTTTAATTTCTTTATAATTTTGTTGTATGGAATTCCTTAACATGAAAAAAAACATTGAACTTTGACTCCTAACCCTCATCTTTACACTGGAGTTTTATAATATATCTAATGTTAAAACCAGGAACTCAAGACAATACAGAAATGGTGATAAAAAGGTTTCCTTATTTCATAATTCACTCTCTGAGACACTCTTTACAAAGCTTGTCATAGTTATCATCAACAAGCAAACTCCTATAGTAAGAGGAGCATAATTTCATCCTCTTTTGGCACTTTTGATTGCAATACATATCTTGTAAATATTTGCAAGACAAAAATGTCTGTCTGCCTTTTGATACAGAGGCCATTGGCATTGTTTTACCAACATATCAGTATTAGGGGATTGTTGTCCTTTGCTGAAGCACTGAAGGCATGTAGGCCTTGCAATTCCATCACTGTTAGGTTAGACTTAGAGTGGACACTTTCTATCAGAGATTATGGTAAGTTTCATGTAGATTTGGAGAAAACACAGCTAAGATAATCAAGAGAGAAAAAGGGAGTCCCATTTCGAAAGCAACTACAGGTATTATGTGGTTATTTCAACTACATTATACTGGTCTTCCTGGTAATTCATTTCACAAGCACAAGTCTTTAAATAAAAATAATGTTATACAATTATAATAATCTGAACACATAATAAAATTGCAGTAGTTTTAACGACTCTGTTATGTAACAAGGACAGATTCCAGGTAGATCACATTAGTGTACATGCAAGAACTGTTTAAAGATTCTGGCATTCTAAAAAGTACCTCTCATAAATGAAATATTCAACTATGACTTACAATACGACAATAACATCTCTAACTAAAGACTAAACAGTTACCATTACTAATTTAGAAGTTATAATTTTTCCAGGTTCCTTTCAAAATGATTTTGACAGCTAGGGATAAAATGGCAGGAGCATTTTATAAAAATACCAAGGGTTCCAGGTATGTTGGGTGTAGGGTTAGGGCATATTGTCTAATAACAACTGGGTTCCACGGGATAGAGCCACCTGGATAGGAACTTTCGGTGGTATTATGCCCATAGCCTTTACACTGAATGCCTTGGAGTCATCTCATAGACATACAATGAAGAAAGACATATCAGTGAAATTTCATGAGGATTTTAAGCAGTTTTTGTGTTACTTTTCAGCATCTTTGTTCTACAGTAATTCTTCTTCACTTTGATTTACTAAGTAATTTCCTAGATAGACTTCATATTCTCCCTTGTTATTGGGACTATCATCTCATTGGTCATTTGGAAATGGTCATTTGATCTCAATTATTTATTTAAACAATAAACAATGTCCAGAATCATTTAAATCAGTGGATTTACTGTACAAAAGTATCAAATTCATTTAAAAATCAAACCACAATCCCATTATCCACGCTGACCATGTTTAACATGTAAGCAAAACAAGTAATGGCATAAAATGGGTAAACAAGGAAAAGAATAAATATATATATAGAATAATTGGTTAATAAGACCAAAAGGAGCAAAGAAGTAATAGAGTAAAGAGTAAAAATGAAATGAGTAATAACTGACCAGTAAAGGTGAAAATACAAGAAAAAATATTAAATGCAAAAGTATAAGAAATACAGGAGTTATCAAGTCATCGAGAGATTGATTAAATTGGGTAAACGAAATCAAGAGAAAATATAAACAAGGCACGAGCAGTCGAGTAAAAGAGTAAAATGTGAAAGTAAAGCGAGTAAAAGTGGAGAAAAGTAAACGATTCCTGTTTGGCCTCGATAAGACAATGACAGCAATCCACAAAGGGCGACCCTTTCTCGCAAGATTCGCCTCTCAGGAGGTACTTCTACTTACACTGTGATATTGCCTGCTCCTCTAATTATCACTGGCTCAGGCGTCTGTGTGTAAGACTCGAGGGATGAGGAAGAATTCTCCTCTTCGTCTCTCTCGATGGTGTTAATGGCATCGAAATCTGCCATCTTTATGTTTACACTGACGAGGCAGGGATCGCGGGCTCATACCTTTTCACAAAGTCAACAACAGGGTACGTTTATTTCACCGAATAACTGGTAGTGTAAATCAATATAGGTAGGCAAAGACATGACATTGAGTTTCCTTGTATTTTTTTGTACCCGTAGTATTTATATCTTGAGAAAATGATTCCTATTTAAGCCTGTTGTAATTCGGAATGCCAGTGTCATGGGGTAAACAAACGATGTAACGCAGTGGCTGACCTACGACTATTACGTGTAAACAATGAATAATGCAAGTAGATGCATTCTTTTATATATATATATATATATATATATATATATATATATATATATATATATATATATATATATATATATACATATATATATAAATATATATATATATATATATATATATATATATACATACATATATATATAAATATATATATATATATATATATATATATATATATATATATATATATTTATATATACACATATATATACATGCATACCTACATACATACATATACATATATATTTATATATATATATATATATATATATATATATATATATATATATATATATATATGTATATATATATATATATATATATGTATATATATATATATATATATGTATATATATATGTTTATATATATATATATATATATATATATATATATATATATATATATATGTGTGTGTGTGTGTGTGTGTGTGTGTGTGTGTGTGTGTGTGTGTTTATATGTATATATGATATATGTACATATATATGTATATATATATATATATATATATATATATATATATATATGTGTGTGTGTGTGTGTGTGTGTGTGTGTGTGTGTGTGTGTGTGTGTGTGTGTGTGTGTGTGTGTGTGTGTGTGTGTGTGTGTGTGTGTGTGTGTGTGTGCATGTGTGTGTGTGTGTGTGTGCGTGTGTGTGTGTGTGTGTGTTTGTGTGTGTGTGTGTGTGTGTGTGTGTGTGTGTGTGTGTGTGTGTGTGTGTGTGTGTGTGTGTGTGTGTGTATATATGTATACATATATATATATATATATATATATATATATATATATATATATTTATATATATACATATATGTTTATATTCATATATATATATATATATATATATATATTATATATATGCATATACTGTATTTATACATATATATATATATATATATATATATATATATATATATATATATATATATATATATATATATCTAAACATGTTTAAACTGACTTTTATATATTTCCCATTCATACTCATTATTCATATTCATCGTTCATAATCATAATCACTCTGAGGCCTTCACCACTAATTTTTCCGTAAACATAATCATATTCACAAAAAAGGATCGTCTCCTGCGTCCTCTGGAGAACATCTGCTCCGTTTTGCTAGGACGATAATACTCTCCTCAGTCTGCCATTGAGGAAAGGACCTCAGAGGGCATCGAGAGTGGTCGCTGTCACCTTCTCCTTGTCGGGTTCCGCTTGGGATCCTCCTCTACTTCCCGCCGTATTTCAGGTTTCGTCCTGACGTTAAGATTTACTTTGACTTAGGAATCCTCTTTGGCCTTTGGATCTTCATTGAGTTTTGCATCAGTGTTGACTTTTGGATGCTCTTCGATTTTCGGATCGCCTTTGAATTTTGAATTCTCTGTCATTTGGATCTTTTTTAACCATGGGTATGGGATCCTCTTTGACTTCTATATCTTCCGCCACCTAGAGTTGCTCTTCGACTTGGATTATTCATAATATTCAACATTATCACGTGTACAAAACGTAGACTTTGGAGCACCCCCCCCCTAAAAGTATACGCTAGCGGTCGAAAAATGATGGAACAAGATCTCCTTATCTCTATGTGGATTCCTATTTTGTGATTCTAAGAAAATTATAAGGAAAGCAATAATGAAATGTTTTCCCATGCCAAAATTAATCAAACAAAAATATTGCAGAAACCATCCTGGTATGAAATTATATGATGTGCTAGACCGAACGTCATCGCGGCGGAAATTACATCCGACGTCACTTCAGCTGGGTCTTCCAGCTGGGCGTCACCAAAGGCAGACCCCACAGTCCCATAGAACGACTTTAAACTTTCAGCTCTGCAACACAATCAATATGAATAGTCATACACGTTTTAGATAAATCATGTTTACAGGTTCAATGTCGCATTTTCCTGTTATACCTTTAATACATTTTTTCTAAAGAGATGCAAGTACATTTTATATTATAATACTGAATGTTGTTACATTGTTCATCTAATAATGTAGTTATTGTAAATTGTTTTATGCAGTGCAATGAACAAGAATATAATGCAGTGACTCCTATAATCATCAGATAAGCACTGTACCTGTAATCTAATATTCATTCGTTTATGATAGTGTATGGTTCAATTTAACTATTTATCTCCGTTTTCTTTATCATCTAATGTTTAGAAAACGACAGATTTTTTTTTAC
>NC_091549.1:16396944-16409444 GCF_042767895.1 Penaeus vannamei
TTTTTGTTTGACCTCTGTTACAGGCATTTTTCCACAATGTGCGAGTTTTCTTGAAACACCCAATATATATATATATATATATATATATATATATATATATATATATATATATATATATATATATATAGATAGATAGATAGATAGATAGATAGATAGATAGATAGATAGATAGATAGATAGATAGATAGATATGCATACACACACACACACACACACACACACACACATATATATATATATATATATATATATATATATATATATATATATATATATATATATATATATATATATATATATGCATACATACATACATATATATATACATATACATATATATATGTATATATATATATATATATATATATATATATATATATGTGTGTGTGTGTGTGTGTGTGTGTGTGTGTATGTATGTGTGTGTGTGTGTGTGTGTATGTGTGTGTGTGTGTGTTTGTTTGTTCGTGTGTGTGTGTATGTATGTGTGTGTGTGTGTGTGTATGTGTGTGTGTGTGTACGTGGGTTCGCCCATGCATATGCCAGTTAAAAGATTAACTGAGCATTAGGCATGATTTATTCATGCTTGTTCAATAAACGTCAGTTTTAGTGAAATGTTTGAGAAGCTTCACAACAATATGCACTGTCATTACTGCTGCTCAAAAAATGCACTGAAAATATATATCACTGTATATTGTTAAAAATAATTAGAAATGCTTTGCGATGTTAATGTATGACATTCAACAAATATGAATCTGTACTTATTTTATAACATATTGTAGCAATGCAGTTATATTAGCCGTCTTCTGATCATGTTTACATAATTATATTACATGTATTCATCTACTGCAACAAAAGTGTGTCATTGTCAAAATATATCAGTATATACCGACAGTAATAACATATTCCTGTTGATGAATATAAAGTTGAAGAAATTATACTCATGATCCCTGAGTGAAACTTCAGATTCGATTCATATACTATTCCAAGAAAAATAATTATAGCTCTATATTGCATGCAACAAAATAAAAACGCAAAACCCATTAGATAAAAGCCGCCATAAAAGTAATTCTCCCATAACTTTTGGAAAACTGCTTTGTTGTTTTTATTTCAATGTCGAATGTTTGCGTGACTCTCTCGGCGTCAAATTTTGTGAAGTCATTTCGAGGCGAGATGGGATTCATCACCTCTGCCGGTAATTTACTCGATTTTTACCCTGTATAACTTACCTCTCTTATTTCCACCCATCATAGAAAGTGTCTAGGATTAATGGTGGATGTTGTGAAGTAGGTGGAATAAGACAGACTTTGTCATAAGAGGGAAGGAAAGGATGTTATTGTTTGGGGAGACTTGTCACTCGTTGAGCCCGGTGTGGGACCTAGAGTTTTCGTCCTTTTTGTTTTTATTTGTGTGAAAATTGGGATATTTAGGAGTGTTTTTTTTTTAGTCAACTAGGAGACAGAGATGAAATGCATGAATATTGTGGTATGTAAAGTGAAGCATCAGCAGGAGAGGAGAGTGAGTTCGCAAATGTTGAGGGAAAATGCAGGTCATGTTTTCAAAGTGAATTGATTAATGAATAAGTTGTATCTTTGTGTATAAAACCTTTATAAAGCTCATGATTGCCAGTATATGATGATTTCGTTATTTTGGGGGAGGTATGACTATTCTTCAAGCAAAGGAAAGTGACATGTATAGGAGGGTTTATTTCTTAGCAGATATCCTAAGATAGGACTGTATTCAAAGGTTTTCTAGGCATCTTCATGTTTTCCTGGTATTACCTTTGCTGTTTTGTTTAGTACTTGTTCTGTATAAATTGTGTACACTAATACTGAGAGTCTATATGACTTGCACTTTTGGCAATCTAATGAATGCGAATGAACCTCCTCGTGTATATTCATACAATATAGGGGATAGACTGGTCCATTATGTGGTAATTGTTACCGAGAGCAATAAGCCCTCCAGAGATAGTCCCCATACCAGGGTATCATGCAAACCCAAACCTAACCTTTTAAACTTTCTTTTATTCCCTAAACAGGGAGGTAAACTCCCTTGTACCCCCCTATATTAGCACTTTGTGCCAAGTTATAGTAAATAGACTTTAACCCATTATTGCCGGTATATTTTGAAGCCGAACATAAAAGATTCCGGGCGGCTACAAAATCGGGCGGAGAGTCCCTGTATTCTGCGGCCGCAGCCCGCTGCTGTGTCGGAGCGCGAGCCCCGATATAGCATCACACTGGCGGGACACCTGGCAATGTTTATTTTTCGGGTGTCTCATATGTGGGACAACCATCGTTATTGGGTTAAGAACGCTGTGTGAGGGTGTTGTGGACTTTGTCTTAGGGCGGTGATATGCAACAAATATTTTCATCATTTTGTGATGAATATGATGCAGCTCTATTTTGCCAGAATTTATCTAATGGAAGGTTTAGTAGACATTGTGGTAGCTTTGAAGTTATGGGGGGCCAGAGTGAGTGCATGATATTATGGATCTACCTATTGACTGTAGGAAGCTAGAAGTATTTGTTCAGGAGACTTCTATGGAGCCAATAGATATGGTGAATTAGTAATCCTTCACAGTATGGACATAGTTGTCAGAGACTAAGTCCCTAACTCCACATCTAAAGATATAAATATCAGTCTAAATTGCCGTGACTGGGTGTGCATGACTGCCCGAGGGGCAGTCCTCAATATTGAATTTTAACACCAGATTAATCAAACACTGCCTTATTAAGTTAAATGAAGAGATCATCAATGAAGTTAACGTAAATTCTTACTCTAACAAGTTCCAGGTTTACTCTTTGTTTGGGGTGGAACCTATTTAATTATCTATGATTGTGTAATGAGAGTGCACTGCTGTTTACTTTCTAGTCTCCAAGGATAGCTAAATAATGCATTTTACAAGCCCATGGCTGGTTTAACTTGACAATGACCACCGGGATAGTGCTAAAGTTGAGCCCTTTCTGTAAACCTTATATTTAATTCTGTAGGGTAATTAGATAATTTGGTATGGTATATGTTCAGAAAATGAAGACCTTTGTCAGTCCAAGATGGTTCAATGCTCTATCCTGTAATAAAGATATGATTGATTCTCTGTTTTCTGGCATTAAATAATTTAGTAACTACCTTTGTAGATAAGCTACTTTTTATATTTTACCCTGCAATTTTTCTGGTAACCTTCATACTCTCCTCTACTATTAGGGCAAAGTTTGCAGGAATTGGGAAGGGGGGGGGGGTTCTGCATTACAATTCCTGCAAATTTAAGTAGTAGAGGGCAAGAGGAATCCATTGACATCAGTATCACTGTAATCAGCTGTGTGCAAGGCTTCTAAATGTTTAGCACAAGAAAAAAATTATGAGCACTGACCAAAGCCTTTCTTTGCAGTGAACAACTTACTTTAACCTTGCAAAGCCTGGCTTTTTGCATTTTTAAAATGGTGCTGTACTTTGAAAGTATTATTTTCTTTCAAATATGGGAAATAGTGAGATCAGATGGGATGGCTAGGGATATATTGTGATTGGATGGGAGTCTGGTCGTGAAGCTTCCGAGGTAGGAATGTTTTTAGTTCATATTAGAAAACATACAATTTCCCCACTTTATGAGTTTGGCTTCAGTATAAAGGATTTTATAGGAAACAAGGATAAGTTAATTTAATCCACTTACAATGGGTGTCCCACAAGGAGACACCCAGAAAAGTAAACATTGCTGGGCGACCCGCTGGTGCGACACCAAATCAAAGCTCATGCTCTGATTTTGTTGCCCGTGGCGGCCGGGGCACGGGCAGGTTGCCAGACTCATCTGTGCACCTATTTTGAATCTACCTGGAAAATATCATTTTTGGCTTATAAATGTACTGTTGCTAGTGGGTTAAGACATATTTTGAGGGACTAACTCTTCAGTGACTGCAGTCATGGCCAAACAAGTGAACAACTTGTATGGTATAACTTAGAGTTGGATTGATGTTCATTACATGAAGATACATGCCAGTCCAGTCATATCATGGCATGTGTGTATATGCCACCCATTTGCAATGGTTTAATCGCATGATACAGTTCTATACAAGTTTGCTTAAAATTTGCTGAAAGTTGTGAAGAATGACACATTCTTACATTAGCCCAACCAAGGTGCCATGGATTGCAAGGAAAATTGTTGGGTGAAATATGTCTTTGATAATGTCAAATGTATTTTATATCATGTACTTTCATGAACACACTAGTGTTTCAGTTATTCAGATAGTTGATATATCATACATGTGCTGAGGTTCTACTTTCATTTGGTTATATTGAATTAATTAGTGGTTATTTCTTGGTAAGATTTTTCTCTCCAGTATTATTTTTATTGCTGAAAGTGCAACCTCTTGTACATGTATATACTACCCTTTGCAAACTGAATTAGGCTCTACTGTCCATTTGATGTATATCCTTATTTATTCTGGCTAAATTCAATTTTCATGATAATGGAAATTAATTGGTTTAATGTGATATCAAAAACTGTTTGTATTTTAACCTCAAATGTTGAATAAATCATTTGGGAGCAAAGGAATTATACCTCAAATCATCCACACTCCATCATCTGCCTGCCTTTTCATTTATGGTATACTTTGATGGTGACTATACATTAGAGGAATGAATTAACAACTTTATTATTTATTTATTTTCATTTATTATTTTTTCAGCGGGCATCCTGGCCCTCTTGGATGAGAATGAAGATCAGTTACGAGTTTTTGCACTGGAGAGACTCAATGAGATAACAGATACTTTTTGGCCAGAAATTGCAGACTCTATCCAAAAAATGTAAGTTATGTGCTTGAATATTAAATTCTTTGCACTTGTGCAATAAATTTGTTATTTAAGAATGCAAGAGAAAATACACTCTCTAATACTTGTTCTGTTTGTATAGTAAAAGTTTGAGTAAATATATAAAGATTATCTTAGTTGATGTTTGAATATAGGTAGACCAATCTATTTTCCTGTCTAAATATATATATATATATATATATATATATATATATATATATATATATATACATAATGTATCTATGTAAATTATTAATTAATTGATGCATGAAGATTTACATAAATTAATATACTTTTAAATATCAGTCGTATATTAAATTTTAGTGTAAATATCCTATTAGTTCCATAGATATTGTGTGTTGAAGACCAACATGAATTAAGAAAAATAGATAAGGTTATTGTCGGAAAATTTTATTTTTTATTGTTTCTGCACATTTATAAATAATGATATATAATTACCCATGATTGTCTGTTCATGTATTGTAAAGACCAAATTCCTTCTGTCTTTTCAGTGAAAAACTTGAAGAAAATGGGGAATTTCCAAAGCGAGAGTTGGCTGCTCTTGTTGTATCCAAAGTTTACTTTCATTTAGGATCTTATTTAGATTCCCTCACATATGCATTGAGATCTGGTCCAATGCTGCATCAGGATAGGAACCAGCTTTACATTGATACAATCAAAGGTAAGTTTTATGCACTGCTGCCATAAGATGAATGGTGTTCATGAACAGATTTTATTTCTATGTATCACAGTATTATTATTATTATTATTATTATTATTATTATTATTATTATTATTTTGATAAATTAGTTTACTACCTATTTTCTGCATACAGTTCATGCCATTGACCATTACATCAAGCTGAGGGCACAGAAAGATGCAAAGATGGATGCCAGATTAGAAGAACTGCTCAACAACATGTTCAAACGTTGCATCACTGACCAGCAGTACCGCCACGCCATTGGCATTGCACTAGAAACTCATCGGATGGATTGGTTCCGAGAGGCTATCATGACTTCTGTAAGTTAAGCAGAGTTTTAATGGGAAATGAATTGAATTTTAAGGAATATTACATTTAGTTTAGGATACACTTATTAGCCATTGAATCAGGGCCATAATGAAATAAAGCTTTGGCTACAGGTTTTGTTTCATAGAATGGTATTGAAATTTTCTTCTGTTGCTGTGATATGATTAGATACTGTCACCAAAATAGAAACCTTTGCTTCAATTTATTCTTTAATATTAGTTCAGATGTGCTTGCTGTTACATTCAAAATTTCTGTGTTGAAATTTTCATATACTTCAGTACTATTATCTTGTCCATGACCTTAAGTTTTTATATTTGTTAGAAAAAATGGTGAAAAAGGAATCAAAGCAACTAGTCCATATATGAAAAAGAGTTTGGAATATGCTTCATGCTTAATTTAATTAAAAGTATTACTACAGTGAAATTTATCTTCCAGGATGACATTGTTGGAAGTCTAACATACTCCTACAAGATTGCCATGCAGTACATTGAGCAGCGTAAATTCCGTGATGAAGTTCTAGAGGAGCTTGTCTCTCTTTATCAGGGCTTAGAAACACCTGACTACGTGAACATGTGTCAGTGCTTGATCCACTTGGACAAGCCCCATGAAGTTGCTTCCATTCTTGACAAACTGATCAAGAACGACAGTTTAAAGAGTGAAGCAATGGTATGTTGGTTCCTTTTTGGTGTGTTCGTTGAATTTAAGCCCAAAAAATTACCTTTTTTATGTTTTGAAAACCCCCATTTTGCTTTTCAGTAGAACATTTTCAACATCATTGTATATGTATGATATATATCAGTGTATTATAGAATATTTATCAAATCATAAAGTTTTGAAAAGAGGAAACAAAGTGTGCATGCTATTATGTATGTACATACATGCTTAACTAATGAGACTTAAAAAAAACAAACTTTCATGTGCTGAATGTAAATCTAAAATTTGATTTCAGGATAATGAGTTAATGGCCTATCAGATTGGCTTTGATTTGTATGAGAGTGCCACACAAGATCTCCTATCCCATGTGCGCCAAGGCCTTCGAACTACTGCTCCAGTGCCCTCACTCCTAAAAGATGTTGATGCTGTAACCAGTACCACTTCAACCTCAGCAGCACCAGCAGAGGGTTCAACCTCAGGCACTAACGAGGATGAAGAAATGGCTACCCCGCAAACAGAAGAAGAAAATGCTGATACAGCCATGAGTGAAGAAAAAACACTGGATGATTTGGTAATTAGTGTGATCGTTTATTAGTTATTGTAAAGTGTACTATTTTGTACACTTTACAATGAATTAGACACGTAAGTGTGGAATACATTATATAACGATATTACATGTGAATCCATTATTGCACACTTTTGGGGGGGTTATGTTAGATTGCATAATACATTTTTCAAGAAATATTAGGATTGCAGCAGCGAGTATTAATGACTAGGAAGATACATTTTTAGGGTAAGCTGGAAGATTCTCTAAAATAGAAATAATTGTGGCACACATCAGTGCACTTGGAGATGGCCAAAATGAATAGTTAGCTTGAAATACAATGTGAAATAATCTAAATAGTGTATATTACAATGTATCTTTTTTTCAAAATGTGTGGATTTTATGCAACAGGGAAAGTAATTCAGGGTTTTACAGCTGCCAATTTTAACTGTTCTTGATCATCAGGATTACCAATGCTATAGTCAAATGCACATTTGTAGCACAAGATTTTAAGTATACTATGAAAAGGTGCTGTCCATATATGTGGACAAATGTGCTGAGGACATATATGCATAATGTCACAACATGGGATTAAGATTATGGCCATGTGATCACTCCTGTCTGTCCTGATAAGGCACTTTCCCCATTCACAAAAAAATACCATTGACATTATATATTTATATTTTTATGTATACTTTTGTATTTATAATTTGATTCTATGCATTTATGTGTATGATGTGCTTTTTTCCCCAGACTGAGTTGGAGAAGACACACCAGAACCGTGTTGCAAATCTAGCAAGAATTCTTAGTGGAGAGATGACCATTGAGCAACACCTTCAGTTTCTTATTGCCAATAACCACACTGATATGCTGATATTACGACATACAAAAGAAGCTGTGAGAGCTTCTGTATGCCACACTGCAACTGTTATTGCAAATGCATTTATGCATTGTGGAACAACTTCTGACCAATTTTTAAGGTAATCTGATTTGTTCATAGTTTGTTTGTTTATCATATACTTGTTTGATTACTTACTGGTTTCTTTTTATGGATTTCTGTGTGTTAAGTATAGATGCAGGAAATAACTATGATCGGATTAAAGGTTCTGTGCCCAGATTTTTGTATGTCCTCTTTGTCTCAGAGAGAGATTTAGAGAGAGAAATTATAAATGTGTGTATATATACATATATATATATATATATATATATATATATATATATATATATATATATATATATATATAATGATGTATGTATATGTATATATATATATTTATGCAATTGTATATGCTTCGGAGTAAATTAGTTGACACTGAATATAAAGTTCTGGAAACAGAAAAAAAGTAGGGACATTAAGATATTAAATGTTTTATGGCAAATATAGATATGTAAAAAACTAAGTAATCTTTCTAGCAGAATAAAAGGTTCATTTTTCAAGATTGAAAAGTTTTATTTACTATATGTCATTTTGTTAGAGAAAAAAAAATCAAAATCTAAATGTTACAATTGTCTTCTCCAGAGATAACTTGGAGTGGCTTTCACGTGCAACAAATTGGGCCAAGATGACTGCAACAGCGTCTCTTGGTGTTATTCATCGTGGACATGAAAAGGAGGCTCTTACCCTGATGCAGGCGTATTTGCCCAAAGAGTCTAATAGCCCTGGCTATGCTGAGAGTGGGTCCCTGTATGCACTTGGACTCATTCATGCAAATCATGGTGCCAATATCATTGAATACTTACTTAACCAAACTAAAGATGCTACCAGCGACGTAAGTTGATTTTATTGATATGATACATGTATATATATGTATTATTATTTATAACTTTGTGAAAGGGATCCTGTAAAAATGTATCTTGGGATATAAAAAATTTATTAGAAGCATTGTGTAGCTAATGTTTTCTTTGAATCTGTAATAATAGTATTAAGTACAGATCATTGAAATATGCAAGCTTGCTCTCATGCTCATCCTACTATAGCACACATTTACACAACACTGATGTAGGTGAGCATGGAAAAGAGTCATTGGTAAATGGTGTGTGCTTTGTTAGGCTAGTCTGTGATGTATCATTATTGCATAGTGTGTAGGCAGGTCAGGTTTTCTTGTTGATATGTTTTGTGTGAATTGAATTTGCTTTTTTTCATTTTATGTCATTTTGATAATAATACCTATTGTGATTGCAGATTGTCCGGCATGGTGGCTGTCTTGGACTTGGTCTTGCTGCTATGGGCACACAGCGCACAGATGTTTATGAGCAGTTGAAGTATTCTCTCTTCCAAGATGATGCTGTCACTGGAGAAGCTGCTGGTCTAGCCATGGGCCTGGTAATGTTAGGATCGGCAAATGAACAAGCTGTATCAGATATGGTAAATTATGCGAGGGATACACAACACGAAAAAATTCTTCGGGGATTAGCACAGGGAATTGCATTAACCATGTATGGGCAACAGGATCAAGCAGACCGACTCATTACTGAACTCAGTGAAGATAAGGATGCTATTTTGAGACGTGCAGCAATGTACACTGTTGCTATGGCATACTGTGGCACTGCCTCAACACCTGCAATGAAAAGGCTTCTTCATGTAGCAGTTTCTGATGTTGATAATGATGTCAGACGAGCAGCTGTAGAAGCTTTAGGTTTCTTGCTCTTCAGATCACCAGATCAGATACCTAGCATGGTCTCCCTTTTGTCAGAATCCTATAACCCACATGTGCGGTATGGTGCTGCTATGGCTCTTGGAGTTGCTTGTTCTGGCACTGGACAGAAGGAATCTCTAGGATTGTTGGAGCCACTTACAAATGACCCCGTTAATTTTGTTCGCCAAGGAGCCCTTATTGCATCAGCTTTAGTTTTGATACAGCAGACAGAAAGCACATGTCCAAAAGTAAAAGATTTCCGCCAGTTGTATGCAAAGGTGATTGGAGACAAACACGAAGACTCAATTGCAAAGTTTGGAGCCATTCTTGCTCAAGGAATTATTGATGCAGGTGGCCGCAACATGACCATCTCTCTCCAGTCTCGCACTGGACATACAAGCATGACGTCAGTTGTCGGCATGTTTGTCTTCACACAGTTTTGGTATTGGTTCCCACTGGCCCATTTCTTGTCAATGGCCTTTACACCAACTTGTCTTATTGGGCTGAACTCTGAACTGAAAATGCCAAAAATGCAGTTCCTCTCCAATGCAAAGCCATCCACTTACGGATACCCAGCACCTCTAGAGGAAAAGAAGAAAGAGGTTGCAGAAAAAGTAACTGCAGTTCTGTCCATCACAGCAAAAGCAAAGAAAAAGGATGATGAAAGAAAGAAAAAGGAGCAAAAGGATGAGAAAATGGAGGTAGACGAGGAGAAGGAAAAGAAAGAAAAGGAAGAAAAAGAAAAAGAAGAAAAGGAGAAGGAGAAAAAGAAGGAAGAAGAGAAAAAGAAAGAAGAGCCAACTTTTGATTTACTAAGCAACCCTGCCAGAGTAATGAAAGCACAGCTGAAAGTGATGCGCATGGCGGAAGGCTCCCGTTATACCCCAGTGAAAGAATTGAACATCGGTGGTATCATCCTGATGAGAGACATGAAACCAGAAGACAGTGAGGAGCTGGTGCAGCCTGTTCCAGCTTTGGGGCCAAAGACTGAAGAGGAAACCGAACCAGATCCCCCGGAACCCTTCAGATATGTTGATGAGGATTAATTTCTTTATGCTTGTTCTGTGAAGAAACGTGAATTTGTTAAGGAAGCATCCTTAGTGCATTGGAGGATTCTCGTGGAAATAGGGAATATAGGTGACTGTTTAATGTTCTTATATATAGATGTACCAATGACTGATTTTAATTTATTATTTTTTTATAAGGGGACATTCATAACTTTGTATTCTTAGTTAGTAAGTGACGATCTTCTGCTTTCAAAAGGCTTTTTAAGACTAATTTTGATGTCAATATACAAGTATGAAATCAGTCATTTATGATATAGTATTGCACAGTCCCAGTTATGCTACCTGTGAACATCTGCAGAATAAGTAAAATCTAATGTATGATTGTTTCTTTGAATATTAAAGAATAATTGTTTTACTTCTTTCATTTGTAATGACTTTCTAGGTGGGCGTTCTTGGAGGTAACAAAGATTGGATGTCTTTTTAAATAAATAAATATATGAACAGTACAAATGTGTGAATTGACCATATGAAAAAAAGGCTCAATGCCTCTAGGGGCTAGGACAACTGACAGCGTATCTAGAGTTTGGCACATGAGGCATTTCAAGCATTATCAAGCATGCTCCACCAAATCGTTACTCATTGTTGTCATGGGGAAGGCTTAGAAGACGGAGACAGACCCAGTATAGGAAATTGCCCCTATCTTGGGTCTTGGCTCTTGCCTCAACTAATTTTACATGGTCTTTCTCCTTGCCCTTCCCTTTTCCTTCTCTTTTCCATCCTCTTCCATCCATTTCCTAAAATGTGAGAGCAATGCTGAAAGGATGGAAGGCTGACTCATGGACATGATATTCCTTGATTAATCGCCTAGCCCTTAGCCTTTATGGGAACCTTGAGGGGTAGACGATTTTTCTTCCCTATATATTTCAGGCTCACCATGGCCAATAAAGTTTTTTTTACTCTCATTAGGTGCATTAAGGCTTGTCCCTTCATCAAGTAGCCCACCTAAATTTGATTTCATTGGTTTTCCTACCCCCACCTCTCATTTGACGATGGATCTGACTACTGATACTAATACCCCCTCCTCGATTTCTATTGACAACTCTATGCATTCCGAATCTCCCACCCAGGTCATTACTCAACCTTCAGAGAGCACCCTTTCCTCTCTCCTAACATTTTTCACTCCATCTACTGCACAGTCCTCTTCATTTCCTACCCCCACCCCCTCATTACTACTATTCAGCCCAATTGTCCTCATCCCCACAATACTACCTCTACTGCTTCCACCTCCGTAAACCTTTTGAGTACTCTTTTTGGCTCAGCCAAGTGGAACCGATTCTTTGTGACCCCCCTACTGCCCTTTACTCTGAGAATATCCTTCTCTTCTAACAATGTCTAAAAACAAGTAGGCAAGATTTCCTTTCGCAGTCATTCTGATCATTCACGCCTTGTGGCAATTACATCTATGTCCCAAGCACGTGCACTATCTACCCTAACTGACCTCACTGGCAAACTTATTCCTGCCGAGCTTCACTCTTCTTAATACTTGTACCATCTGTTTCCATCGCCCTGACTGATTGTCGTTTGTACGACAAAACTTGATCAGACTGAAAATTACTTATTTACCTGCCTTTTTGACTATGATGCAATAGCACTACAGTGCTACATTATTTCTCCCAGAGGAGAGCGTAAGTCAATATAGCCAAGATTTGCTTCGGTAGACATGACCATCCTAATAAAGTTAGTGTCCTACCCTGTCCGACCATATCGACCCCTTCCTCGTCAATGTCAGAAATGTTGGCGTTTTGGCCACTCAGCCAGACTCACTCCATAGCCCG
>NC_091549.1:16414444-16419444 GCF_042767895.1 Penaeus vannamei
GCCTTTTCAGACGGGCAGGTAAGCACTTGAGAGTTCTCCCCGTTTCCAAGTGAGTGATTTGGGTGCCAGCTGATTTTTGGAGTTGCTAATTAGTTTTTTTTTTATTTTAAAAGTTGGAAGTTGTAATATTGGGAGGGTGTGTTCCTGAATAAGTTAGAGATAACAATTTTTCATTTTATTTACTTTTTTGTGCATATAAACAAAGGTTGATGGTAATTTTTGGGTGAGTAATGATAATTAGAATGATATGTCATTTAGATATGTGGCTAGTTATGTGAGGATATTTTCAACATCTAGATATGTTGTTATATAGGTCTGTATTGTAGTTACTGTAACTATAGTGTCTTGTCATTAATATCGACAATCATGCTTTTCCACCTCAAAATGCCCTGAGCTGCCTGAATGAACTGCATAGGTGTCCAGTCCTCCAGCACATTCTTTCCACATATTTGGCTCTGAGTCATCCTCTGGAATGTCCTCTATCAATATTGCTTGATAGAGTTTAGGCCTTATCACACTAGCACTTTTTCTGTCAATTTTTGCAATTTTGAATTAACATTTCGTATGGAAATTGACTGACCCTATCACACTACTAAGGCAAAAACCATTATCCATGTAAACAAACATGGCACCATCGGAGTGAGGTCCCAGGAATCACTCGAACATTCTCATCCATATAACGCTATTTTAAAGAAATTTGATTATGTATATTGTATATATGAATGCTCTAAAATATTAGCTTATGTTTACATTCACACAGTCTATCTAATTTATGAATAAATAAATATTCTAGCTGTATAGATCCTCTGTAGTACGAGATCAAGACGGAAATGGTCATAACCGTCGTTGTCTTGGATGTGTTCTGTTTCTAAAGATACTTGTGAAAAGCCTCAGACTTGTACGGAAAAGCAAAAATTTATGGAAAAAGTGCTAGTGTGATAGGGCCTTTAAATGTTCATTAGTTTGGAGTACATGGTCCAAGAAAACAGACTATCTTTAACTGATTGTTCCAAGAGCAATCTTTTTGGTGGTTGCTCTCCTGAGCAGGCTACTTCAAATTTGTGTTGGATTCTAGGCACTCTTCTCAGGCATGACATCTCTATCGCATTCAGTATCTCCTTGTTTTCTGTGCCCAGTGTCCCAGTCTTTCTCACTTCCTTAAATCATTCTTGAATATATGCATACACCTTCTAGGTTCCTGTTCTTGTATTGATCATAAGATGTAAGTTTGCAAGTATATTTTTCATGTTGCTAATCCATTGGGGTACATGTACCACCGAAAGTTGTTTTGGTTTCTGAATTCTGTTTACACAGAGGTGTCTCCACAACTACTCATTCAACAAAGAGTCATATAAGTATGCCCACATATCCTTACCTGGTTTCCTCAGGTCTTGATTTTTTTCCCCCTAATGCTATTGATATTGATAATGTTACTGTAATTGACATAATAATTATTATTGTTTTTACAAATAGTAATTGTAATTAGATAAAAGAATCATATTAAGAATTAGAATAAAAGGTAATCCTTGATGACAGCGCTTGTGGAACCATTGACGTCTTAACAAAATTGATAAACTATAATTAGTTAACCTGTCACCCACAGGTCCATATGCTGTGCACTGTATTTTATGTGAATTTTGTTGCACACAGATGTTTCCACAGGTGCGGAGCCACCAAGGAGTCAATTAGTAGGCTCAGATGATCACACCTGATTTCCCATTACTTGAATTTGCTTGATTTATTTTTTTTTCTTATTCTCTTGATATCGATACTTTTATTGTTATTGATACTGAATTTTCAAGTTATTGAAATGTTAATAACAATAAGAAATAGAAAAGAACAGGTGCTATAGGTAGTACTAATGATTGACTCCCTAATGGGTAAGCACTTGTGGAGTGATAAACACAAGAAACCAAAATTACAGTGGACATAGCATCCCTGTCATGCCATCTCTAAGCATTGAGTTCATGTTTACAAGAGGACTGCTTTGTCTAGGTAGAAACGGCAATCAGGGGGTCTGGAAATATGGCTCTTGGTAGGAGGTCTGGTTAAGGATATTTTTGGATTATACAATGATCTTTATGGTAGCATGTGGATTCAGGAAGGGGTTTATTGATTTATTTGTTCAAGTTAGCTCCTGTTGTAAACTTTAAACCCTAAAGTCACTGTGGTTTTTTAATATATGGACATGCCACCCCAGCTCTTTGGGTCAAATCCTTTTTTCGGCCATCACAATCTGTTTTTTTTTATTTCTGTGTTGCATCTTCCATCTTGTCACCATACTGCTGAGGTATACAATGGAGTGGGAATAGGTGTTGATATTTTTATTCATTGTGTTGCCAAATGGATAATTTTTGCGATTTGAGATGATCATAGATTCTGTTTTCCTGGTGTTGCTATTAATACCCTGGTCTTCACTGTCTTCATGGTAAGGAGCATGTGCAGTTTAGCTTCTGTATTGACACTCAATATGGTATCATCAACAAATTTTGTATTCTTCATATTCTTTTTCCCAACCTTTTGTCCTTCAGCTCCTATTACTTTTTAACAGGATTTCATTGTATAGTGAGAATAAATTTAATGACATGCAACCTTGATGCACACCCAACAGGATCTTTTTCCTTTTAGTTATTGATTTTTAAAATTCATAGCAGCTTCCTGATTCCAGTACTTAATCCTAGGAACATTTTCATTAAATGGGAATTTTTTACTTGGTTAAACACTTCCTCATAACCAGTGAAACAAGTGAAGGTAAATGTACACATTGCATTTCTGTTTATGGTTCTGCAGTAATTCTCATGATGAAAAAAGCATTTCAGGTCCATTGAGTCTGTTCTTCCTCGGCTACTTTGGCTTTGATTTTATTTCTAATTCTTTCTAATGTTGATTACATGATGATTATTGTAACATGCTCATGAGACTTGTTGTTCTATGTTGACTGTAGTCTGTTGTCACAGCCTTTCCAAGAAGTTTATTGGCCAGGATTCCCACACCATATTCATGTATATCAATTTCTGAGTGATAAAACACAGTTCCTTTTTTAATGCAGCGTCCTAACCCTGTCCATCTTACTTCACTTACACCTACTGTATTCAGTTTCATTCATGTCATTTCTACATTTAACACTGGGGTCTCCAATTCCCTGGCTGGTGGCCCATAGTGGGACTCTTATATACTTTGTTAGGTCTTTTTCTTCTTCCTTCTGGGTGGCCACACCCCTCTCACCTGATGTTGCAGATTGAGTTGCCAGCTATCCAACTTCATTTTTTAATGAGGGTTTACTCCCATAGACTTGGTCCACTTATGGATAACCCATCAGTTGGACGGGGCAAAGATAACTCACAAGTAATGTAATACTGTTGCTATTGATTCTATTATCTAGAATCTCTTTACACACTTTTCTTTTGGCAAAGTTGTCATTGAATATTTAAAAGTTGCTTAACCCTGAAGAACTGCAAACTCTCCAGCTACAAAAAAGGACTGATTTCCAAGTTTCAGGAAGGCAAATTTTGTTGGTTGGTGGGTGTAGTTCACATTGCCAGGGACACTGAGACAGCAAAAAGTAAGGCTGGTTTGGTGTTATGCTTAGGAATGTGTACAAAGACCAGGGCATATCTGAAGTAGCTCATCAAGTATATCCTATGTCTTGACCTCGAATCCCATTGACCTTTGTTGACCCCTTGGAGTAAGAGATCCAAATTGAGTCTCTATCCAAGGGTAAGTGCATGTCTTTAGTATGACTCCTACAGGAGGTGCTGTATCATTGCTGAAATTGCTTCTAGAGTATCATATTCCTGGGTGTGGTTGTGGGATGTGGGAAGATTCCATGAAGAAGGGTGCCAAGGACAGTAATCGGCAGTGTTTGGTCAGTAGGAGCATTGGCTGTAGGTCAGCCAGGGTACTTGCATCATGAAAGTGTGAAGTGGCAGTATCAGGTGACTGAGTGTAATTCATAGAATAGGATGCCCAGCTAGTGAGGGAGATATTATAAGACTCGCCATTTATTTAGGCACACTTGCAGATTCTTATCGAGATGGAATTAAAGGTTTTTCCCTTTAACATTTACCTGGTTGTATTTGTTTTCTCTATAAAAAAGATGATCGACAAACAAAGGTGGCGTTATGAAGATATTGCGAGAAAATTTGAAGATGATTTAATTTCTGGTTCATACACACACAGATCGTATTTTTGGCATATCCAGTAAAATGAACTTGACAAAAAAAAAAAAAGTTTTGTTACATTCAGATATTTTCCTTTTTGTTTGCTTTGGTCAATTTTTCTCCTTTATTGTAGGAAGAGTTGGTGTGCTTTAGTAAGGGGTAAAAGCACATAAAGGCTTATGAGCATATCTGTTATACCAGCAGAACCCTTGCCCAATATGTATTGCTCAGCTCTTCCTCTTCTGAATAGTTTCTTCTAGATTGTCTAATCATTGTAAGCAAATTAACATATTGAGAATTATGAAAAATGGCTCTCCTCACCATATGTAAAAAAGAAGAAAAAAGGCCCCCCAAAACTTTTTTTTCAAATTCAAAATCCCTACAACAGAAACTAATTTGCTATTATTAACATGATTTATTTTAAAAGATTTAAAGTATCACTTTTGTCTGTGTGAAAGATATGTCAGTGATTGAACATACGTATTGTCACAGGGAAGCAATAAAGCTATAATGTTTTCAAAATCCTGTCCAGCTGAGAAGAATCAGTAGTCTCTTTAGCCATGAAGTTGCTAGAGCATGTAGTTGTAATGATATTAGAAAGTGGAATTTCCTTTTAGATTTTAAAGATTTTTTAAAATTAATTTTTACTTGAAAGCTTTTTGAAAACCTGTTGGTTTCAGCTATCTGGTACCCAGATAGCTGGAACAGGTGCATATATAGGCAGATGATTTCATTAAAAAATGTTAAAAGGAAAACACTGCTGGTGAAGGTTATGGAGGGCACGGAATGTATATAGAGAATAGAAAATATTGTGATAATATCATTGTTTTAATGTAAAAA
>NC_091549.1:16424444-16431944 GCF_042767895.1 Penaeus vannamei
GGGGGAGACACCCGCGGACAGGAATGCGCGGCTTGGCCCCTGGATAAAGGTCGTGATTTCGTGTGATTTCGCGGGCGGGTCAGTGCGAGGGAAGGAGAACTACACCTCGATGAAGGCCAGTCCCGAGGCGCTTGCCTTTGGGAAACTGCCCTCGCGAAGGGGGATCCGCTGAACGCCGAAGGTTAGTGGTGTCATTCTGCATCAACCACAGTGTTTGGTTTAAGTCTTTGAAAGTCCCTAAACCAACACGAATTAAGGACGCTCTACGGATCAGAAGGGAAACGCGAATAGGATAGCATAAACCCGGATCAACATAAATTATCCTACATAGTGGTTCGTTCCGTCTGTTTGGGTTATTGCCTGATCGTATTGCAGGCACGGCATTATTGATACGGCATGGGGTTTAACAGCACTCGCCTGGCGTTGTATCGGTTGCCTTATTAATATTTAGTGTCATTAATCTTGGCCAAAGATATTTCCCGAATCGGAGATCTGACAACTTGGATAATTAGGGATGACAAGGCCTTTTTGGGGGGCGAACTGATGTTATCTGTTAGTGTGTAATATGAAGTCAGAGCTAATTGATGTTGGCTAATTGATGTTTGGGTTATAAGAGTGGTATAATGTCCTTGCCGTCGTATTGTTTATTTGGCTTATCTTCTTTTTATGGCTAGCACCATTACCATTTGATTTGTCGTCTATCCGTTTTCGGCTTAGCGGAGGTTGTTGACTACAGCTGATCATCTTGGCATAAGAGCGATGCCATTGATGGATTGTTTACGTTGTGGCTTCGCTTTGCAGAGTGGGCCCTTAAGGTGAGAGCGTGACGTCATGTTGAGCTGTTGTGCAGAGCAGGTGTCGGTGCGTTACTTGTTGGGAATCTTTAGCTTTCTGTCTCACCCCCCCCCCTCTCTCTCTCTCTCTCTCTCTCTCTCTCTCTCTCTCTCTCTCTCTCTCTCTCTCTCTCTCTCTCTCTCTCTCTCTCTCTCTTCTCTCTCTCTCTCTCCTCTCTCTCTCTCTCTTCTCTCTCTCTCTCTCTCTCTCTCTCTCTCTCTCTCTCTCTCTCTCTCTCTCTCTCTCTCTCTCTCTCTCTCTCCTTTCCTTTTCTCAGTCTCCTGCTTTTTCTGTGTCTTTCTTTCTGTCTCTCTTCCTCTCTCTCCCTCTCTCTCCCCCTCCTCTCTCTCTCTCTCCCCCTCCTCTCTCTCCTCCCTCCCTCCTCTCCCTCTCCCTCTCCCTCTCCCTCTCCCTCTCCCTCTCCCTCTCCCTCTCTCTCTCTCTCTCTCTCTCTCTCTCTCTCTCTCTCTCTCTCTCCATCCTTCTTGGCCTTCTCCCTTTCCCCTCCTTCCCTTTCTCTATCTCCTCCCTTCTTCACCTCCTTCCTCCCCGTTTCTCCCCCTGTTTCTGGCCCCCTTCCTCCCCCCTCCTCCCCTCTCTCCACCTCCGCCAGTTCCCTCCACTCTCTTTCCTCTCGCTCCCCATCCCTCTTTCCTCTCCTTCCGTCACCCCCCTCCACCCCCCTCCACCCCCCTTCACAATAAGTGTACAAACCTGTCCTCTAAGAAGTTGAAAATGCAGGTCGCCGGATCGTGAGGGGCTTCCGTAGCACGTGCTCTCGGTTCCCGGATTCACAGATTGGAATCTCGTTGGGATTGGGGCGTTGTTATCGCGTGCCCTCTGAGGGATGGGGATTGGAGTAGGGGTGGGGGGAGTAGGGTGGGGTATGGGTGGGGTAGGGTGGGGGAATGGGTGGGGTAGGGTGGGGTATGTGTAGTAGAGTTACGTGGGTCCTTGCTTGGCGACGGTGTTGGATGGATGGTTCCGTGGGTGGGTTGGGCGGATGAGTGGGTGGCTGGTTAGGTCAGTGGGTCGGTGGAGGGTTAGTTGGGTGGAGAGTGCATGGGTGATTGAGTGGAAGGATGGTGGGGTAGGTGGGAGATCTGTTAGTTGGATGTGTGGGTGGGCGGTTGAACGGACGGGTGATGGTTTGGGCTTTGGTCGGTCGGTCGGTCGGCAGCCTAGTCTCGGGTGGCTGGCTGGCTAGGTGGCTTCGGTTGCGCGTGCTGGGGAGTCTCGAAGGGTCATAATTGGCGATAATGAAGGTGCCATTGAGACGGAGTGCTCGGCCAGATTGGAATGCGATGAGTGGTGTCTCGCCAGGTGTCGCGGGTCGTCTCCTGCCGCTCGCCTTGGACTCTCGGCGAGGGCGGTGCCGCGTGGTGCTTCGGTGGTGGCGAGGGTTATGGTTGCGCCGCGGAGGTTTGGGCCGTTGCGGTTGTCAGGACGTTTTGGGGGAGGCGAATGGAGCACGGGGTATTTGGGATGGATGGCGCTCACTCGCGGTCTTTCTCTTTTCTCACTTTTTCTTTCTCTCTCTCTCTCTCTCTCTCTCTCTCTCTCTCTCTCTCTCTCTCTCTCTCTCTCTCTCTCTCTCTCTCTCTCTCTCTTTCTCTCTTTCCCTCATCCTCTTCCTCCCTCTCCCTCTCCTCCCTCTCCCTCTCCCTCTCTCTCTCTCTCTCTCTCTCTCCCTCTCTCTCTCTCTCTCTCTCTCTCTCTCTCTCTCTCTCTCTCTCTCTCTCTCTCTCTCTCTCTCTCTCTCTCTCTCTCTCTCTCTCTCTTTCTCTCTTTCTCTCTCTCTCTCTCTCTCCCTCTCTCCCTCTCTCTCCCTCTCTCTGCCCCCCTCCCTCTCTCTCTCTCTCTCTCTCTCTCTCTCTCTCTCTCTCTCTCTCTCTCTCTCTCTCTCTCTCTCTCTCCCTCTCCCTCTCCCTCTCCCTCTCTCCCTCTCTCCCTCTCTCCCTCTCTCTGTCCCCCTCCCCCTCCCCCTCTCTCCCCTCTCTGTCCCCCCTCCCTCCCCCTCTCTCTCTCTCTCTCTCTCTCTCTCTCTCTCTCTCTCTCTCTCTCTCTCTCTCTTTCTCTTTCTCTTTCTCTTCTCTTTCTTTTCTCTTTCTTTCTCTCGCTCTCGCTCCTTCAGACTTTCTACGTGTCTATCTATCTGTCTATTATTATATATAGATGGATAGATAGATAATATGTCTGTATCTGTACACATGCTAGATATACCCCTCATTGTCACTCCCCTTTTGTGCTTGTAGCAATAATTGTGTTGCGTTTCCTCATGAAATGCAAATCAGTTGGTGGTTTGATATAGAAACATCTGCTCATGGAAAGTGATTGGAGAATTTTATCGAACGGACCAGTGTTTTTTCATGAGTACATTGCGTTATGAATCATAGTCGGGTCATTATTAAGATTAGTGATGACCTGGCCCTCGTCGCAGCACTACCAAGGGAAGGCGTTGTTTTGGTAAGGCTGGTCACTGTATGGCGTTGTTGGGGGCGGGTGGAGGGTTGGGGAGGGAGGCTTGGTGGTGTCTCAAGTCGATGAGGTGTTCTAACGTCAGCGCGGATGAGGTGTTTTGCTGCGTCTAGTTCTCTTACGATTTGTGCTTCAGTATATCCTGTGTCCGAGTTGATGAATGGAATGTGCCTTTAGTCGCGGATATTGCATGAATAACTAAAGGATGTACTTTTTTCATTTGATAGTTTGGTGATGCGATTATTGCCTTCGCCAAGGAGGTTATGTTTTTGGTAGCGTTGGCTGGTTAGTTTGTCGGTTAGCAGGATAACTCATGAATTTTTTGACAGATTTTTATGAAAATTTAACGAGGTGTGCTTTGGCCCAACTTGATCCGGATCCAGGATTCTTTAAGATGATTGCATCAGTTACCCCTGTTGCCTTGGCAAGAGGGGGAACTATTATTATTGTTATTAGCATTGCAAGATAAGGGACAACTTTTTGGCGCTTGAATTATTTTTATTATTATAATGTTGCTTTGGCGGAGGTATGCATTCTCTGAGTGCTTCCATTTTACTGTTATGCTTTATTAGTTTGGTTTCATTCTCACAGAGAAAATAATGTTGCGCTTACTATTACGAAAAATAAGGGAAACATAACGACTGCGTTCGACTAAGCTGGTCCTCTTCCCCTTCGACTCTGTGCTGCGAGGGCCGCATGCGAATTGAACGTGGGCGGCCCATTCAGGGGATCCCGTCGGTCTGGTGGTCACAGAGGCGGCACCCTTTGATTGGGAGATTGGTTGTGCTTTTGGGTGGAGTGGTCGCGGAAGTGAGGTTTGCAACAGCAATAGCAACATGAGCAACAACGGCAGCATTGGCCTTTGCGGGATTGTTTTGCAGGCTTTCGAAGGTCGCGAGGATATTGGCCGGCGTCGGGAAGGTCGTTCGCTCGCACCTGTGACGCGCGGCCGGTTGGTGAAAATTGTGCGAGGCCCAACTCAAGAATATTCATGCATGCGGACAGACATTTACACAGAAACAAATGCAGATCTATCTATCTACCTGAGGCAGTACATTCATCTATATATTTATCCGGTAGATATGCACGTCGAGACTGATAAACACGAATTTCTTTCCGTGTATATGCAAGTGCGGATAATGAATTTTCACTGGGTTGGACACAGTTTGAACAAGCCGGCTGGCGAGGAGGCCTTGGTTGTGGTTTCTTCGAGGGACTTTGCACGCGTTTCCCTGACTTTATAATCTGCTTCACTATGGCAACTTTTTCGAACCGATTTACTAATAACTTGATCATTGTGCTCACCTTTGCTTATTTACTTGCAAGGCCATATGTATGGTTTTGCTTGCCTACGTTCGTTCTGTTTCAGTAACATTTTTCACAGAGCATGTTCACAGAATAGCGTTAAGACTGGAGACCCAAGAGGGCTTCCAAACGCGCGGTTTCAAATCCTTACCACGGCCCGAGTGTAAACGGGTCTTTTAAACTACCAGGAAAACAAGGCGAAAAAGGGTAGTAGGTTTGGTCACGGATAGATAATACATAAATTCTCGTCCTTGTCGCTGGATAAGGGTGGGTGGAGTCGACTTTTTAAAGATTCTTTTATGTATATATTTTTTCGATTTATGATTTTTTGCAGCGTTTGTTTGGGAATTGTTCTTCGTAATCTCACGATCGCACGCGGGAACAATGAAGATGATAAGGCCGATACAAAACGCATTCTCATACCTCTGGTCTGTTGTCTGTCTTGGAAGGGGTTTTGTTCTCTTCCGTTGTCTTCAAATCAATTTTTATCTTTGTCTCTCTATTGTTCTCTCTAATTTTCTTTCTCTTTCTCTCTCTCGTTTTCCTTCCCTTTCTCTTTCTTTTCTTCTCTTTTTCTTTCTCCTTTTCTTTCTTTTATTTTTGTTTTGGACTGAAGTTTACCCCATTTGTTTTGAGAGTACAATTGACGTAAAATGACTCGCATAGCATTCAGTATAGAGGCTTATTTATATTAGATTAAATTTGCTATTAGGTTCTGAGGAATAACAAGAGACATTCAAAAGGACTAGGCTGTGAGGATAAGACAATGATTATTAGATCTTGAGAGTGTGATAGAACAAAAGAATGATTATTCTATTATGAGAACAAAAGAATAATTATGAAATCATTGTGTAAAAATAGAGCAGCAGCAGCAGCAGCTGTTTTGTTTGTTTACATTAGGCTGGCGTATACGCACCGCCCTTGGAGCATAGCGCGCCGTGACATTTAGAATGAGTTGAGTGAAATCCTTGTGTTTTCAGGGTCGCGGTGGTGCGTGGTGATGCCACCGCCGCCGCCGCCGCCCGCGCCGCGGATGCCGGGCCCCCCCGCCCCCCCGCGCCTTCCTGCTGCACGAGGAGGCGGCGGCGGAGGGGATGCTCGCGGTGCTCTGCTGGCGGACATCAGGGGCGGCGCCACGCTTAAGAAGACGGTCACCAATGACCGCTCCGCGCCGGTCGTCGGTGAGTATAACCCTTTCATTCTTCGTGTTGTGCTCCCCTTGGTGCCTCTCGGTGCCTTTGATCCCTGGCGGGGCTGCGGGCGATGGGACTCCATCGCCGGGAGCCACGAGCGGGGGTGGGGGTGGCTCCGTGTTTTCGTTGAGCATTTGCTGAAAGGCAGTGTTTGCATATGTAAGGGGGAAATGTAGGTCGGTATTTGCAGAGTATGGCGTGCGCACAATTATTATGCATGAGTATGTGTTGATAATGAACTGATGATGAATGAAAATGAGACGATAAAACACACACACGCACACATGCACACACGCACGCACACACACACACACACACACACACACACACACACACACACACACACACACACACACACACACACACACACTCTCTCTCTCTCTCTCTCTCTCTCTCTCTCTCTCTATTTCTCGCTCTCTCTCTCTCTCTCTCCTCTCTCTCTCTCACCTCTCTCTCTCTCTCTCCTCTCCCCATCTCTCTCTCCTCTCTCTCCTCCTCTCTCTCCTCCCCTCTCCTCTCTCCTCTCTCCTCTCTCCTCCCTTCCCCTTTCCCCTCTCCCCTCTCCCCTCTCCCCTCTCCCTCCCTCCCTCCCTCCCTCCCTCCCTCCCTCCCTCCAATCTCTCCCTCCCTCCCTCCCTTCCTCTCTCCCTCTCTCCCACTCTCCCACTCTCCCACTCTCCTTCCCTCCCTCCCTCCCTCCCTCCCTCCCTCTCTCTCTCTCTCTCTCTCTCTCCTCTCTCTCTCTCTCTCTCTCTCTCCTCTCTCTCTCTCTCTCTCTCTCTCTCTCTCCTCTCTCCTCTCTCTCTCTCTCTCCCTCCCCTCTCCCCCTCCCTCTCTCCTCCCTCCTCTCTCCCTCTCTCCCTCCCTCTCCCTCTCCCTCTCCCACTCCCACTCCCACTCCCACTCCCACTCCCACTCCCACTCCCTCTCCCACTCCTTCTCCTTCTCCCTCTCTTTCTCTCTCTCACACACACTCTCTCTCTCACCCTCACCCTCACCCTCATTCACGCACTCACACATATACCCACATATATG
This sequence comes from Penaeus vannamei, assembly GCF_042767895.1. NCBI lineage: Eukaryota > Metazoa > Arthropoda > Malacostraca > Decapoda > Penaeidae > Penaeus > Penaeus vannamei. The sequence continues at coordinate 16,431,290 of NC_091549.1, forward strand.
TATGTATGTATTTATATGTGTAATTGCATTTGTTGTTGTAAAAAATTATTGCGAGTGCGACTGAAGAATGTATGGTGTATGAGCGAGTATAAGCGAGACAGTGAAACTCAGTGACAACAATGGATCCCTAAAACCCAAGAATAAGTACGCGTATTTCGAGAGTGCTTTGGCGAGCAGACAGTGGTGCATCTTGGACACGAATTCCGGGTGCGAAGGTGGTTCACGATCATTGAGTGGCCAGCCGAGCCAGCCTGCGGGTGTTACGTGTTCCGAACACGCGTGTGACGTCTTGCGCCTGCGTGAAACGGCTCGGGGCGCGCGAGAGGGTGGCGGCGGGAGGGGGAGGAGGAGGAGGAAGAAGAGAGAGTGAGGGAGGGGCCAATAACTGCTGCAGGAGTAGAGCAGGCAGTGGCTCGCTCGCATTCACAGTAGTCGTTGAGCCGTGGTTGGAGATGGTACTCTGCGAGGTACAGGCCGCATCGCGCTAAGGGAGGAGGACCTGGGAGTGCGTAGCAAGGGGGAAATCGCAGCCGAACACGGACGCGAGGAGAAGGGCGAGAAGAAACCTCGAATTGTGGTGTCCTGGTGGTAGTGGATGCTGCAGTGGTGGCGACGCTGCTGCAGTGCCGGCGGTGATCATTCTGGGTTTTGTTGC
>NC_091549.1:16444444-16466944 GCF_042767895.1 Penaeus vannamei
AGTGAGTGTGAGTGTGAGAGTGAGTGTAAGTGTGAGAGTGAGCCTGAGAGTAAGAGTGAGGCTGAGAGTGAGAGTGAGTGTGAGCGTGAGAGTGAGCCTGAGTGTGAGAGTGAGTGTGAGCGTGAGCGTGAGCGTGAGTGTGAGCGTGAGTGTGAGAGTGAGCGTGAGTGTGAGAGTGAGCGTGAGTGTGAGAGTGAGCGTGAGTGTGAGAGTGAGCGTGAGTGTGAGAGTGAGCGTGAGTGTGAGAGTGAGCGTGAGTGTGAGAGTGAGCGTGAGTGTGAGAGTGAGTGTGAGAGTGAGTGTGAGAGTGAGAGTGAGAGTGAGTGTGAGTGTGAGAGTGAGAGTGAGAGTGAGAGTGAGAGTGAGCGAGCGTGAGAGAGGGAGATACAGAAAAACCGACAGGGGCAACTGGATCTGCAAGAGAGGCTGTGTGATATTGTATATGGTGCAGACTGAATTTCATTTGCTTAATGGTCCCTCCGCGAAGAGGGTTTATGATGCGCCAGAGAAGCGTCAACCACATCAGGTACAACAGGAGGATGTGGCGGGTGGTTCCTACATACCTCATGGCTTTGTATTGGTTCCTTTGGTTTCTGGAGTTTTAAGACTGTTTTATGATAGGCAGGCGGGGGTGGCGGGAGGGGGATAGCCTTGTGTGTAGTGAGCTCTTGTCTATTGGTAGATAAGATTGTGATTATACACTAGTTGTGTGTGATTTTAGATTTACTGCTTGATGTTTACTTGATGTTCACTTCAGGCAAGTACTTGCTTAGTGTGTGAATTTTCTCCCAGTCTTAAGCCTCTAGACTACATGAGAATGATTTAGAATAAGCTAAGATGCAAATTGACTTAAATGTGATGCCAGGTCTGTCATCCTAATAAGAAATGTAAGCAATGTATTTTAAGAAATGACAACTGATACATTTTTAAGTGCAAAAGTGTGCATGGTAACTTTCTGCATGTGTAGTGCATTTCCATGAAAGTATTTTCAGTTGGTCAATACATAAAGATAATGGTATATATCTGTATGAAGGCAGATTCACAGCGGGAGCGAAGTTACGCTACTTGCGAGATGCGAAGCTACGTGGCCTTCAATCGCCTCGGTGTATTTTCATTACCGGTTACGAAGCTACTCATGTTAGCTACTTCGCGCGCATGGCTTGATCAGTCGCCGGGCGGCCAATCTTTAAAATCAGTTGTGTAGCGCATACTCGCTTTAGTATTTAGAGAATTACACGGGGGCGGGGACCCAGGTGAGAGTCGTCTTATATTGCAAGTCCTCTACAATCCGGGAGATATTTTGAAATAGTGTTTGGATTTTTCTTTAACGTCTTCCAAGTCTTGAATTAAATGATGATATTAACCAAACGTTGTCTTAACCAAATTGATCTCGTGGACCCATTTCCTTGCTTTCTTTTTTTAACTCAGTGCTAGAGTTAGCATTTATAGTTGTTATTCTTCCTCCTCCTCAAAAAACAACGGAGTGATGTGATGCTTGTTTGAGGAAAGAGCCCGTCGGCATCTTTTCCAGTGTGAACATTCGCGGAGCTTCCTCTGCCCGCCGCATCGCGTGCGTAGCGGAGTTTCGCTCCCGGTGCGAATCCGCCTTTATGCATTTTTGTGTGTTGTTAGAAATGAGTAAAGGAAGAGAGCAAAAGAGGGAAATGGTTCACCAAATAGATGTGATGTAGTGCACACACACATATATATATATGTGTGTGTGTGTGTGTGTGTGTGTGTGTGTGTGTGTGTGTGTGTGTGTGTGTGTGTGTGTGTGTGTGTGTGTGTGTGTGTGTGTGTGTGTAATAAATAGGTATATATATATTTATATATATATTTATATATATATTTATATATAATATATATAGACATACGTATATATAAATATATATAGACATACATATATATAAATATATATAGACATGCATATATATATATATATATATATATATATATATATATATATATATATATATATATGTATGTCTATATATATTTATATATATGTATGTCTATATATATTTATATATATGTATGTCTATATATATTTATATATATGTATGTCTATATATATTTATATATATGTATGTCTATATATATTTATATATATGTATGTCTATATATATTTATATATATTTATATATATGTATGTCTATATATATATATATATATATATATATATATATATATATATATATATATATATATATATATATATATATATAGTATTTGTATGTATATGTATATGTATATATGTATGTGTGTGCTTTTGATCCTGTGTATTATACCATGATATCTGTTCAGTTACTTTGTTAATTTTGTTTATAGTTACATTAACCCAATGCTGATAGGAAAACGTTGCCTTCACTTTAGTATTGTTATGGCTCTGGTTAAGTCAATTAGTAGATCTTGTGACCTCACATTTTCTTGAAATATTGGGAAAACACTCTTTTGTTATTTTACTAATGCAATCAATATTGACACTTATTTTTGTTATGAACATTATAATTACTATATTGTTATTGTCATTACTAACAGCAATATTAGATACTAAAAAATATGATTGGAAATAAAGGAAAAAGGTAAACAGGTGAGGCAGGTAGTTCTCATAATTTGCTCATTGCTGAGTTTGTACTTATGGAGCCATCTATGAGTAAAAACAGTTACTAAATTAAACACACAGTGGGCATGGCATGTACACACATGCCATACCTGGTGGCAAGTTTAAAGCATATTGCACTCAAAATATTGGACATCACAAGAAAATTTTAGTGATATTGTGTATGAGGCTATGATTTAGGACACTTAAAGATTGTAAATTAATGCATAATATTTGTTGTGTTATTTATTTTGTTTCCAGTTTCATTAAAAGTATATTGAATTTAATATATTCGAGAGGAAGTACTGACGATGAAATATAGATGAGGTCATAATGTAGCACACTTTTAATTTGCAGGTACCAGCAAGCCATCATCCAATGGCGGGTCTTACTCCAGCAATGGCGGAGGCGGAGGGAGCTTGGGCAGCGGAGGTGGGATGATGAATGGAGGCGCCCCACAGCTGGGTGGACTCTTCACGGGGGGAATGCCAAAGCTTAAGCCAACTGGGCGGGGAATTGGTGCACACAGTTCTTGTAAGTATTAATCTTGTGTTATGGTCTTTGGGTGGGATTGGTTTGTTTTGAGGATTATCTCATGTTCTGCTTGTATGACATGTGAGATGCTATAGGAAAAACAATTAGAAAAAAAAGTGATGCTTGTGAAACATTAGAGACTTCTGTTAAGGCTGCTTATATTGTTTTTTCTGTAAATGAAGGAGGTAATATTTGCAAGGTAAAATATGCTCAGACAAGATCAAGAAGAGATTTATCATTGGTATTAACTAATGTATTTTGTTGTAACACCTGTGACAAGTTTAAAGTAATTATGATGAATTCTTCACTATATTCCAAAGCAGACATGGTGATTTTTACACTGTAATTCAAAACAGTTATGGTGAATATAGATAGATCCAGAAGTGCTTAGTCACCAGGGAGTCAGCTGCTCAAATGTTTACCATTTTCCTTGATTTCTGGAAACATTTCATTATATTTTATATTGCTAAGGAACAGCTTTATGAAAGAAATAAAAGTTCTCCATGTAAGATCAAGAAAGGGTAAATCAAAGGAGGTCAAGCAGCCAACTGATTGATTCCTTGGTGGTGGAGCACTTGTGGAGCCAGCAGTGTATGAAAATATTTCTAAATATGAACTACAATGAATTTTACATGTTAAAAGCAACTCTGGGGTAATTTTAGAATTAATAAGCCCAAAAGTTGATTTTTGCATTGTTTACTCTTGTCGAGAGTGCCATTAGTTTACATATGGAAACTTCACATCCAATTTTGAAAATTCAACTTAGTTTCAGATTTATTACCTTTAACAAATTGATGCACAAAAACTAAGTCAAGGGAATTCTAAGAATTTGCTAAAGATTGAAGTTTTGATTTTTTTTAAATCTAGTTTTTTTTTAGGGAAAATAAACTTTTTGAGTTTTGATGATAGTTGCAAGTTCTTGAGAATTTGCAGATGGGAAGAAATAAAGTTTTGAGTGATAAGTCTACAAAATTATTTAAACTGCCTACTGAAGTTGTATGTTCATTTGTACATTTGTTTAAGGGAGATACATTACAGTATTTTATTTTTTGATTACGTGTATTTTCTGTGTGCAAACAGGCTTAGGTATATGATTTTTTCTGTCTTTTTTTCTTCCTTACATTCTTCTTTATAAATCACCATCTATTGTTCATATGCTTTGATATCTGTTACAAGAACATTCTTTTGGCATTTATGAATTGATTTTGTCTCACATGTAACAGTATGTTAAGACCACCAATCAGTTTACCCTCAACCCCCATCACATATCAATCATATGGCCCAAAATACGGACATTAGGCTTATGTGAGCGGCTGCTCTAATGGGTGAGCGACTCCTAGGCTGGGTACAAATGAACACATGTATGTGGTGATATGACTATGCCTCCCTATTGCAATGTTATTTTCTCTTTTTATGGATATGTGTTTTTAGCTTTTTTTCATTCTTCAGCGTCCATATTTTTCATTTGATTTGCTGTATCCAAATGGTAGTAGACTGTTTTCCTTGCATAGACTCCATATCATCTCTCAAGGTTGTCCTTAAATCTGTACAAGAAGAATAACAATGAATAGCACTTTGTTATTTGTGTCAGTTAATTTTTTTCCCGTAATATTCAGTTTTCTGTAGTACAACCTGCGCTGTTATGGCTCACGGACACTATATTCCACATTCGTTTACCAATGGGAATAATGCAAAAGCTCCTTTCTAAATGTCATATTAGTCCAGTCACCCACCAAGAGGTTTATGCACTCATGGCAAGTCTTTCACTTCATCTCGGCCTTTACCCGAAACCTTCATGATGGCAAGTTGGTGTCACCCTGGCCCACAGTCAGGTTTTCCCATGATGGCTTGTTCAGGTCACCTGCCCCTCAAGCCTAATATTTTCATAATGTGATGGTCATGTCATCCAGATTGTAGGTGATAGAATGATATGGGATACATGAGTTGACACCTGATCAGTTTGAAGGGTGCTGAGATGACAGCACTATGGCTTATTGGCATGGGTGCTTACAGACATGAAGGTGGAAATATTAACCTCATTTTCTCGATATAGTATTTGCAGTGGTGAGGTGCCTTCAGAAGATGGCACTTTAATTCTAAATTCTAAATAGTAATGATATTTCTTCTTCCATTTCAGCTGGAGGCAGAAGTGCTCCCTTATTACCTCCAGGGAGAAAACCAGCTCCCAGCATTCCTGATCATGATGTGTCTGGTGACTCAGAGCAGGCGACTGACAACAGTAGTATACCACCTAGTCCTAAGGTTTGATGGATTTCCCTTGAATGTTATTCTTATTTCTTTTTACTGGGTCCTTTGACAAAAACAGCTGTTCCTCTGTTTTCAAGAAGAATATCAAGAAGTATGTGACATTAAATATCTGAATAGAAATGCATTTGTTACAAAAAATAGATATGTTGGCATAGGCCAGTCCAGAAACAAACTTCATTATTAGATTGATGAATTGAATGATGAATATGAAATTAAAGTAAGAAGCAAGTATAGATTTATTAGGAATAGAGAAATAGCTGTAAACCCATCAGTAATTTTGTTGAAACAAATTGCTGTTTGTAAGATTATGCATAATATGCAAATGATTAATGTAATAGGGTATATATTTACTGCTAGCACTTACCTGTAACAGTACAAGCTTTGCTAAAAAGTACAGGAGTTCAAGTAGTCAATGAGTGTGTAGTCAAAGCAAGAATTGACTCCAGTTATTCTTGCAGCCCAGTAGTAAGAGTAGTCCAGCCCCACCTCCTCCCCCTGCATCGAGAAAACCTAACTTTTCAAATGATCGGCAAGCAAGGGGACCCCTGCCGGAACCCCCCAACCCTGCCAATAAGCCTTCATCCCTAAAGCCTTCACCGGTAAGTTTTGGAGCCCGAGTCTTCAGAAGCACTATTATGTATTAGTCCTAAATACTTGAATTTGATTTTGATACTTTTGCCTTTGCTGTTTACAATTTACGAAGAATTGCAAAACATACCTTGCTAGATTATTGATTTCATGATATAGTTGATGTAGGCAGAATTGCCTAAATAAGACCTGAACCCATATCTATTGACTTTTGTAGGAGAATACTCAGTGCCAGAGACTGTAATTGTGTAAAAGTATAAGATATTAGAGTGGCAAGTGTGAAAAGTGCAATTTAGATTGAAAATGGGTGTGAATGTGGGTGTGTATGAGAGTGTATGTATAGTGTATGTGTGAGTGAAATAGTGTTTGTGTAATATGAGAGTGAGTGAGTGAGTGAATGAGTGAATGAGTGAGTGAGTGAGTGAGTGAGTGAGTGAGTGAGTGAGAGAATGTGAGAGTGAGAGAGAATGTGAGAGTGAGAGAGAATGTGAGAGTGAGAGAGAATGCGAGAGTGAGAGAGAATGCGAGAGTGAGAGAGAATGCGAGAGTGAGAGAGAATGTGAGAGTGAGAGAGAATGTGAGAGTGAGAGAGAATGTGAGAGTGAGAGAGAATGTGAGAGTGAGAGAGAATGTGAGAGTGAGAGAGAATGTGAGTGATTGAGAGAGAGTGATTGAGAGAGAAAAAGAGTGTGGGTGTGGGTGTGGGTGGGTGGGTGAGTGAGGAAGAGGGTGCATCAGAGTGTGACTTGTGTGATGCATGTGTGTGTGTGTATGGATTAGATATCTTTTAGTACTCCCTCCCCTTTAGCCTTGATTAGATGTTGGGAGGTACATTCCATGTTTATTAATGCTGTTCTCTACCATTGGCTTTATATTTGATCCAGCAGGATGTGATACCAACATCAGCTCCTCCCAAAGCTGGTCATCCAACCCTACCAAGTAAACCAAATTTAGTGATTAAACCAAGTGTTGGAAACAAGCCAGCGCCTCCTAAACCCCCTAGCTCAGTAAAACCTTTACTACCGCCTAAGTTACCTGTAGCACAGGTAGGTACTGCTGGGTTTGTCTCATTTACTTGAACATTTGCTTCTCTCATGCATGCTAGATGTTAAAGTGTAATTTGCACAGACCAGCATATTTTCATTGAATTAATTTTTTATATGTTTGGGGTAATGATAAAGAAAGAAAGTGGTAGCTGGTCTCAGGGTCACAAATTAGTATTACATTTTTACTCACTGCAGTCAGCAGATAAACTAACTTGGTCCTCAGTGTGGATAACAGGTGAGAGGTAAAGAATAAAGAATGCCTGGTAATGCATCAGTGTAGAAAAAGATATGAATGAGAATTGATATCTTGTAAAGATATGATTGGAACATGTCAAATGCACCTCTTGTGCTGTGAAGTTAATCACTTATTCATATTTGTTTTCTACATTTTACAATGAACACCTTTAAATGCATCAATACAAGTACATGTTCTCAAGTAAGGTATTTCTGTCTCAGATATTTAGATATGCCCACATAATTACAAAATTTATAATTATGGTGGAATGTGTATATCCGTGACTTTTTGGACCATGCTTTTTTCGTAAACTAAGTAACATGATAGTAATTTCTGAAAAGGTAAAGGCCCATTTTTAGAATTGTTAAAAAAATCACCTTATTAACAACTTGAATCCAGTTGCATGGGTCATTATATAATGCCCAGCCTACATGCCACACACCTTGCAGTGTGTGTGGCATGTAGGCTGGGCACACACAACACTTGTGTGTGGTTACAAGACTCTATGCTTCCCCTTGTAAAAGTTAGTTTGCATAAATGTTTTTAGCTTTTTTGCCAGTTTTCAATGGCCATGTGTGTCTTTTGCTTTGCTTTATCCTGAAAGATTGTAATATTCAAGTTTGTGTCACCCGAGTCAGTGACTACTTTATAGTCTTATCCTTTATGTTGCACTGTGTGGGAATAGAATGAGGAGAATAATCTAAGCTAGTGATTTATGCTTTGACCCAGAAATTGGGATAAGCACATCAATGTCTGCAATTCCAGGTACTGATTTGACATTTTGTTAGTGTTAATTTTATAGATTTTTTTTTTAGAAGTTTGAACCTGATTAATGCAAATTAATGAATTGACCCTATTATAGTTAATCAAAAATAGTGATTAGTTATTAAGTAAATCTCTTTTATTTTTCAATGATTTTCATTACAAATTCAGAAAAATATACATGCAGCTTGTATGTATGGGTTAAACCCCTCAGTAACGGGTATGGCTATAGCCATCATGACATAATCGTATTATGTGTATATACATCATATCTCATTGGATGTACTCAAACAGAAACCCTTCCAAATAGACTAAACTGTTGTGTGATAATTATGTCACTGAAAATTCAGGCCCCATCATGATAGGGTTACTAAAGTGTCATTTGGGTTATAGACAAAAAGTGTAAAGGTTGATGCAAGTAGATAAGAAATTAGAAAATCACCTTACAGTATTTACATAACCCACTTGTGACAGTACATTTAGAGGGCGATAATGCCCGTTTCTGGGTGGTATCAAAATTGGCTTGTGGGCCAGGCCAGGAACCTGCCCGTGCACTACCTGCCTCAGGCGGCAAAATCAGAGTGCAAGCTCCGATCTAGCGTCGCACTGGTGGGACAACTGGCCATTATCTGTATTCCAGGCATCACATATGTGTAATGCCCAGTGCAAGTGCGTTAAAACTAGTTGTTTATTTGGGTCTGTTGGAAATCTGTATGGGCACTGGTAATAATAATTAGTTGTGAATTTGGTAGTCAGTGGTACAGTCATGAGAGCTTACTTTATTTAACATATTACTGAATAAGTGTTTAGACATTTTTACAAGAGAATGAGTTGGTACTTTTTTTGAATTTAACATTTTACAATATGTTACAGCCTAATGGGAACACTCCAGTGAGTAGACCTGCATCGAGGACAAGTAGCATGAAGGAATACAGAAGTACAAGTGAAATGGATTTCTCAGACCATAATGAGTATTCTAAGGAAGACATGTTATCGCCAAGTATGGCACGGACCCTGCCAGCTCATCACCACAAGCAAGCTCCCGGTGGACCACCCTTTGGCCATGGCTCCAATCGCTCCGTGACAGTTGGCCGAGTGTCAGGCTCAAACATTGTCAGATCCATGACACGGGCACCAGCAGAGCGACCGCCACCCCCACCCAGTAGACCAAGCGTACCCGCACCTCCGCCTCCAAACCAGCCACCTCCACCACCGCCTCACCGGCAAGGACCTCCTCCCCCACCCACTGCAAAGCCTGAGGTAGTGTTCTTGAGCTGTCTGGAAAAGCTTCATATCATATGATAATCTTAATCATATTACTGTAAAGAATTTGATATGGTAAGGTTAATGTGAGTTGTCTTTGTAGTATGTGGGATTGTTATTTTAACTCAGCACAGTATTAGGATTTATTGTATATTTAATTGAAAATCACCACTTTGGTTAAAAAGGCCTCTAGAAATTGGTTCATTGTGTAATGGAATGTCCTGTGAACTTGGGCAAATTTAGATATTTCAATCTGTTTCTTCAGGTGCATATTTTAATCATATGCACTGACAGCAAAATGATTTTTATAGTTTATCTTGTAATTAATGCTGATTCTGTATATTTCAAAAGTCACTGGGTGTTAAATTTCTTGAAGAATCCTTGACCTATCTGAAGTCTTGATATACAAATATGATATCAGTGATCTGTTCTGTAAACAAGGAATCCAAGACCATGAACCCAATCTTCCCATATCGCAAGACTATGTGTAGTTGGTTCTACAAGGACTCAGTTACCAAGGAGTTGGTTATTAGTCCTACCTATCTCATGGTTATCCTCTTTCGTGATTTTTGGAATACTTTTGTAGTATTTTATTGTCTTTAATGTTGTTAATATTTTAATAACAATTTGATAATCATAAAATCAGTAAGAATAATAACAATATAAATATAGAAATTATTAGAAAGAAAAACACATTTTTCTGATAGGCTCCTTGGTAGCTGAACAGATGTAAAACTCTCTATATGTAACAACTCTCAAAAAATACTGAGAAGAATATAGAAATCCACAATCATGGGTTGATCATGAAGTTGATGTATCAGTGTGTGATTATGAAATTTGAATATATAAATTACAGGTATCCAGATGGTAGTATTATGTAACATTGTGACAAGTGAGAATGTTGATTTGTGATATATACGGAGTATGATATTTCAAATTATCAAGAAATATAGAAAATTGCAGAACTGTAATATAATTATGTTCATATATATTATTATCTTTTTTGTTTCAGCCTCCAAGCATAGCACCCCCTCCACCACCTCCAAATAGATTTCAGTCAGCGCGCCCTTCAGGTAAGCACATTGCGACCCAGTTTTGCACGCTCCCTCCGAGGCTTTCTCGTGACTCTTCGTATGCTTATTCTCTCGAAGCATCTACTTACAGACCCTCCTCCCGGGCTCTGACAATAGATGTTCCAGACTATGATTTAAGTGATGAAGGGACAAGCAGATACTCTTGCACTCAGTCTGTTGATTGTGAAGCTTGTGAAGCTTGTGCCTTGGAGGGACAAGGGGAGCCATTGAACTATTGTCATGCATGTCAGGAAGAAGCCTCTCAGGAAACAGAGTGCCGTGAATGTAATGAATATGAGCTGAGTCGAGGGGCGGCAGTTGAACAAGATGGCCAGAAGGAAAAGAATGTCTCATGTTTTACAGCGTGTAAGCCCAAGACCAAGAAAGTAGGGCACGGAGGCAAAAATGCAAAGAAGGAGCTGAAGAGAAAAGAACCTGAATATGACAAAGAGAATCTTGAAGAAAGTCCCTAGTAGTTACACTCACTTTTTTTTTAGGTTTCACTTTTCCTTTGCTCTCATAAGAAAAAAGAGAGAAAAAAAAACAGTAAAGAATATATATACATAGGTAAAAGTAGGTGTAGATATGTAGCTAGACATAGAAAGTTGGGTGGTGATACTCATCAGTGCTATATGGATGTAATTATATTGATAGGTAGACGGATAGAGATAGATAGTTATGTATGGATAGATGGTTAGATGAATATTGTATATGTTAATGGTTGTAAATCTCGTATATTGTATGATGTTTGCATGATCTATTATATTTCATGAATATATTATGTGATGTATGAAAAGATAGATTTTTCTGTGAGATGTGTTTACTATAGGATATGCATACATCTGTATATAATATATATGATGTATATGTGAGTGTGAAAAAATACATTTGAAAGAAAAAATATTGGCCTATATAATGTATATATTCATTACCATAAATGCTTGTATACATATTTATGATAGATACATGAGTGTGTGTTTGCTAATGTTGAAATAAGAATTGTATAGAGAGACCTCCTTTCTTCAAGATAGGTGACTCTTCTGTCGGTTGTGCTTTTCGTGTCTTTAACTTTTTTCTGGCTTTGTTTTCTGGAATTATTCTTTCTTGTCTGGCATTAATTCATACTATTCACATCTTATTTACTCTTATGCATTCTTCATCATCCATGGGCCCAGCTTACGAGGCATACATGTTATATTGTGACCTCTATCGTGCATATCACAATATATTTTACTGTGAGTTTTTATTTTGTTAGTATCTTTTGTTTATTAGCTGGTATGTAGAGAAGTAGGTCAGATAGACTGCCTATTTTGATTCACAGTCAGTTCATTGCCAAAAAATTCAATTAGAGTAATGATGATACTAGTGCTCATGCACATAAAATTATTTCATTAGTGTTTGTCAGAGTAGTGTTGGTTAGAACTTGAATCTGTATTGTAATTCGTAATGCTGGAGGTCCACTATATGAATCTCTCTCTCTCTCTCTCTCTCTCTCTCTCTCTCTCTCTCTCTCTCTCTCTCTCTCTCTCTCTCTCTCTCTCTCTCTCTCTCTCTCTCTCTCTCTCTCTCTCTCTCTCTCTCTCCCCCCCTCTCTCTCTCCCCCTCTCTCTCTCCCCCTCTCTCTCTCCCCCTCTCTCTCTCCCCCTCTCTCTCTCCCCCTCTCTCTCTCCCCCTCTCTCTCTCCCCCTCTCTCCCTCTCTCCCTCTCTCTCTCTCCCTCTCTCTCTCTCTCTCTCTCTCCCTCTCTCTCCCTCTTTCCCTCTTTCCCCCCTCTATCCCTCTTTCCCTCTTTCCCTCTTTCCCTTTTTCCCTCTTTCCCTCTTTCTGTCTTTCCCTCTTCTTCCTTCAGCCTTTATGTACTTAACTGGCCTGAGCTTGGAAATATTTATGACCATGTGTGCAAGATTTTTTTTGATGAATAAGGAACCTTTATTATACTGTATTTAGGGAAAGTGATTCAATATGTGGAAATTGACATGACCATGATTGTTTATGATACTTAAAACTTTTCAGGTGGCGATTTTGAAAGCAAATTCCAGTTTCACGCGGCGCATACTTTCCCCTTGCCCCTCGTGTACCAGAACTGCACCAAGACGTACCCCAGCAGGAATGGTAAGAAAAGTGCACGCCCTAGAGAACAACCTCCTGAAGTTCCGCATGAAGTTGGGTCATTTAGGCCTTTGGTACCTGTGCCGCGGCCTCCTCCCTTGCTACAGTCTTATCATTCATCTGTCAGGCACCAGGCTTCTCATATAACCCTCAATTCTTCAGATTCCCATATTCGGCGTAGAGAAACAGAGATATAGTGTTTTTTCTTTTAGACTTTTCTTTATTTGATATTGCTTTTACTTCATGTAAAGCATAGAGTATATAGGGAACCTTTTCTTCTATTTCTTTCTTTTTTTCAGTATGCATTAACATTCAGTGTAAGTTATCAAATGTTCAGTCATCTTTTTCTTTGATTTTTTTTGTTTTTTGATAATGCATTTACATCGTAAACGCATTCAAATCTAGGTAGATGGAAGCATAGGTTTAGTGAACACAAAGCAGTTTCAGGATCCATTTGTGTCAATATACTTTCCAGTTTGTTGATCTTTGTTATACTCTTTTGCTTGAAAGTACTTAAACCTTGTGGATGCTGGAAGTGCATGTACACATGCAGTGTCCACTGTGGTTTGTTTTATTGATTTTGTTTGTGTACACATAGATGGTTCCACAAATGCTCTCATAGTCAGTTACCAAGCCTACCTAACCTTACTTCTTTATAAAGAAAAATGGTAAACTATTATTATTGGTAATGGTATTATGATGATACTGAAAATAACTAAAATAACTAATAACTAAGGTAACAGTAATAGAAATTGGATTTTTGTTTTTTGTTTTTTGAAAAGTTAAGGAATGGGGTAAACAGGTGAGGTCATGAGGTCAGGAACCTAATCCTTAGTGATTGTTTGCTTGTGGAGACATCCATGTTCAAATGAAATTAATAAAACAAAACTACAGTGGTCAGTGCATGTACCTGGTACCAGTGGGTTAAAGAAAGCTGACTTTCTTTTAGTTCCTGTGTAAATTTTACATTCCTAGTTTAAGGACTAGATTTATTGTGTATAGAGAACTAAGCATTAACAGTTCAGATTTTTTCAAATAGAATCATTATCTGTTAAAGTGGTTATAAATTATTTGTTTTAGTTTATAATTATTCACTATTTTTATGAGTTTCAAATACGAGTAGATTCACATAACAAATTTTAGTATCTGGTACTCTATAAAATAAGGAAGTTAAAGGATATCTGTTACAATGTTAAAGTTTTTATGTATATTTGAAAAATGTGGATGTATTAGAAAAAATAATATACTTAAATGTCAAGTCAAGCACAAGCAGATGAAACAAAAACTATGGTCAGATTTTATTTCAAGTAGATATTGTTACTGCATGCAATTTTATTTGCATATAGCTGCTTTGAATGACTTAGAAGGAACTTGAATTAAATGTATATAAGACAGAAAGTTAAATCAAATTGAAATACACAGAAGCGATAAAAATGATAACATTCCTAAACGCTCCTCTAAAGGCATTGCACTATTTCCAACAATCATACAGTTTAATGAAGTGAATATTACTGGTACTTTTAAGAGAGAATGCATTTCCATTAAAGGCCTCAGAGCCTAATATCCTTTTTCAGATATTCCTTTCTATCTTCATAGTTCATATTTACAACTACAAAGTGGTACATCTGAAGGCAAGAATTTGCATGTCCAGAGTGTCTTGTCTGTGTTATTAACCTTCTGCAGTTGAAGAAAAATATCTTGAGACTTTTAATAGATCAATTTAAGGAAAATACTTGAATTGTTATAGACAAAATAAACTTACTGAATGAACACAAGGGTTTGAACATTTGCAACTGAGCAGGAAGTCTATTCACATTCAGTAGAAACTTGCAACTTTTGGTATAGGAATTTGTATAAAGTAATTTCTGTTTATATTGCAGTCAAACTAATTACTTCTCAGCACATATATAAAAATGAGTTTAGACTAATAAATCAGCAGCACAACAAACACAAGACATTGGCATTTGAACATTTACTGTAGGTGTATAAAGCATTCAAATTTAAAAGCTTCATATGTAGCAGAACTTTTAAATAAGAATGGGAATACAGATGCTGAGAATGTTATTGTGTGCACACACAACTTTGAAAAAATGAGTGATATGCACAAGATTCAGGAGATTATAGCCCCACCTGTTAACCAATTTACTACCAGGAAAGGCTTTTAGCTAGGAATGACATCCAGACATACATAAACAGCACCCAAATTATGCCAGAAGATGAGAAGACCCTTTGGGAGAGCCAACCCCACAGGTTTGAAAGATGAGTATTGCTCTAAGGGATACAAAAAGATTATTGAACAAAGAATTGACAATTATGTGTCCTTACTTGTGAGGGGTATTTCTTGTGCTTTAAGAGTTTGTTTGATGTTCTTCTAACAAGGACGAGTGATTTGGATATATGGAAAAGCAAGGGAATTTAACACAAAAGATCCACATTGTATTGAAATACAAACCAGTTTTTGAGAACAGGGACATTGTAAGATCTTGGCAACAAGTTATGAATGGGTTCATCCATTTGAATTTTAACACATATGTTACGTGAGTAATTGTGGATTGGAGTATTAAATTTTTCCTCTTTTTCATGTATCTCTTGCTTTTTTTATGTGTAACTGTTTGTGTTTTTTTTGTGTGTTTGCTGTTACAGCTAAATTCCTCTTTTAAGATTTTAGACACTTTGGAAGGAAAATTAGATGTAAGGATGTTTTAGAGAAGTGAGACTGAGATTTAGGGTCAGAAAGGGAGAGGACAATGGTTAGGTGGGTAGGTCTAATCTGGTGGGCTGATAGTAAGGAGTGAGTGAGTAAGTGAGCAAGAGAGTTTAAGTGTAATTGTGAGTGCAAGTACGCATGTGTGTGTGTGTGAACTTGTCTGTCTTTGATTTAGAGGGAGGTGTGTATTAATCAGAAGATAGGGACAATTTCTTTGGTTGTTTTATGGTTTTATTTTTGGCATGGCTTTGTACTAGGTGTGATACTTTGGGAGAGATCTTCATACATGAATTGGTAATTTGAATATGGTAAAAATATGACTACAACAACTTTGTTTTTTCAAACTAATCTCATAGATCCATTGTTTGAATTGTTATCTTTCAGTTTAATGATAGTTATAGCATGTGTATAACCAACTGTATAGTGTTGACGAATACAGATGGGTTATCCTTTCTCATTATTTTCAATTGTATTAACACTATTTTCTTATTGAATGCAGATTTATGCATGCTAAATACCCAAGATTATTCAGAGTTAAAAAAGAGTAGGTGCAGGTGTGCGTAAATGTGTGTGCAATTGTGTATGGGCGTGTGTGTTTCTTGATGGAGGCTTAGAAATACCTCTGTAGGCTTCATTACCCAAACAAAGTTGACAAGTGGTTTGAATATGACTGCATAATATCTCAGTAATGTAGGGTATCCTTATAACAAAATGGGTTGAATCTTTTTTTTTTTTTTAAGAATATTTTTCTTAATCTTAGTGTTAGTAATGAAAGTGTTCTATATATGCATTACTCAGAATTTTTCATCCAGTTAGATATTTCTCTCTATCCCTCTCCTCCTCCGTTTGTCTCCTTCCCTCCATCCGTTCTTCCCTCCCTCCCTCCCTCCCTCCCTCCCTCCCTCCATCCGTTCTTCCCTCCCTCCCTCCCTCCCTCCCTCCCTCCCTCCCTCCCTCCTCCTCCCTCCCTCCCTCCCTCCCTCCCTCCCTCCCTCCCTCCCTCCCTCTCTCTCTCTCTCTCTCTCTCTCTCTCTCTCTCTCTCTCTCTCTCTCTCTCTCTCTCTCTCTCTCTCTCTCTCTCTCTCTCTCTTTCTCTTTCTTTCCTCTCTCTTTCTCTCCCCCTCTCTCTCCCTCTCTCCCTCTCTCCCTCACTACTCTCTCTCTCCCTCTCTCTCTCTCTCCCTCTCTCTACTCTCTCTCTCTCCCTCTCTCCTCTCTCCCTCTCTCCCTCTCCTCTCCCTCTCCCTCTCCCTCTCCCTCTCTCTCCTCTCTCTATCCCTCTCTCCTCCGTTTGTCTCCCCTTCCCTCCATCTAAACCCTTCCCTCCTCCCTCCCTCCCTCCCTCCCTCCCTCCCTCTCTCTCCCTCTCTCCCTCTCCCTCTCCCTCTCCCTCCCTCTCCTCTCTCCTCTCCCTCTCCCTCTCCCTCTCCTCTCTCTCTCTCTCTCTCTCTCTCTCTCTCTCTCTCTCTCTCTCTCTCTCTCTCTCTCTCTCTCTCTCTCTCTCTCTCTCTTTCTTTCTTTCCCCCTCTCCTCCCCTCTCCCTCTCCCTTTCCCTCCTCTCCCTCTCTCCCTCTCTCTCTCCTCTCCCTCCCTCCCTCTCCCTCTCCCTCTCCCTCCTCCTCTCCTTCCTCTCTCTCCCTTCCTCCCTCTCTCTCTCCCTCTCCCTCTCCATCTCCCTCTCTCTCTTTCTCTCTCCCTCTCTTCTCTCCCTCTCTCTCCTCTCTCTCCCTCTCTCTTCCTCCCTCTCTCTCTCTCCCTCTCTTCTCTCTCCCTCTCTCTCTCTCTCTCTCTCTCTCCTCTCTCTCTCTCTCTCTCTCTCTCTCTCTCTCTCTCTCTCTCTCTCTCTCTCTCTCTCTCTCTCTCTCTCTCTCTCTCTCTCCCTCTCTCTCTCCCTCTCTCTCTCTCTCTCTCTCTCTCTCTCTCTCTCTCTCTCTCTCTCTCTCTCCCTCTCTCTCTCTCTCTCTCTCTCTCTCTCTCTCTCTCTCTCTCTCTCTCTCTCTCTCTCTCTCTCTCCTCTCTCTCTCTCTCTCTCTCTCTCTCTCTCTCTCTCTCTCTCTCTCTCTCCCTCTCCCTCTCCCTCTCCCTCTCCCATACTCCCTCTCTCTCTCCCTCTCCCTCCGTCTCCCTGTTCCCTCTCACTCTGTCTCTCTCTCTCTCTCTCTCTCTCTCTCCCTCCCCCTCTCTCTCTCTCTCTCTCTCTCTCTCTCTCTCTCTCTCTCTCTCTCTCTCTCTCTCTCTCTCTCTCCTCTCTCTCTCTCTCTCTCTCCTCCCTCCCTCTCTTCTCCCCCTCCCATCTCTCTCCCTCCCCTCCCTCCTCTCTCCCTCCCTCTCTACCTACTCTCACTCTCTTTCTCTTTCTCTTTCTTTCTCCCCTCCCTCTCCCTCTCTCCCTTTCTGCCCCCCTTCCCCTCCCTTCCTCCCTCCTTCCCTCCCTTTCTTTTTTCCTTCCTTCCTTCCTTCAGTTTGGTAAAGATATTTCCTGTTTGTTGTTGTACCAGAATGTATTCTATACAACTGTGATTCAGACTATGGGTTTCTTAGAATACAGATTTACCCAATTATGGTTCTATGTTATATATGTTTATCTTCTTTTGTTTTATATATATATGTCAGACATTTGTTGCCTTAAGTCTTTGAGTGATATTAGCTCATATTAGCTTCTGATTTCTTTGTTTTGTTATGCTGTGTACTGTAAATAGAATTGAGAGTATATATGTACTGATTTCTTTACAGCCAAACCTGCCAGTCAGCGCCGCGCCCCACCTCCTCCTCCGGGACCTCACCCTTCATCAGTTTCCATAAGCAATACATCCTCACAGTCCTCATTGCATCGTTTCCCAACCAATACCCACACTTCTCCTCCTCCACCTCCACCTCATGCTCCTCTTCATCTACAAGTTGGTGCAAAAATGTATGGAACAGAGGCTTCACACTGCTAGGATATGCTTGTCTTGTCAACAATATGGGCCAGTGTACTGCAAAGCCATTCTGTCTGTGAATTGTTGAATGTCATTCTTTTGTTTGATGTTTTTTTATTTTTGTCTGTCTATTTTGTCTGGTGTCTTCTGACCTATTCAAAATACAATTGACATGATTGGGAAAATTAATGAATATTTATGATGATACATTTGAAATTAAAAATGTGACAGATGGGAGGTTTGCTTCTCTGGGATATGTGAATTAATAAGCCAAAGCTAATAGTAGTCCAAAATGGATAAGAACATTATATGGTGAAGGGTTGATTTTGTGCTGTACTGACAGTGGTATTCCATGTGAAGTTTCTGACAAGAAAGCCTGATTCTCTATTGTTGCATTGAATTTTTTAGGCCAAATTTTCATAAGATAAATGACTTGGATCACACTGGCACTGTATGTGTAACAAGAGAACTGCAAAAAGTGCCTTCTGTACATTTTGTCTTCAGAATTTTTCCACTTAAACAGTGTTTAGGACCCACTTGTTGATATTGACCACATGTGATTAATGTGATAAAAACACAACTGTTAGATGGAAGGTAATGGGGTTGCATAAATGTTCATGAGTATGCGGCAGCAGATATTTGAATATAAACTGGACCCCACTGCTTAAGAGTGTGCAATATTTTCCGAGAGCAGAATGACCTTTTAGCTGGATAATCATCAGGGAAAGTATCCAGAAAAGGGACTTCCTAAACCTTTTACCCGAGTGCCAAGCTTCAGGTTACTCCTGTCTATTATTGTAAATATTGTTGATGTTCATACAAAATATCTGCTCATATTTGGTAAGTCTTTGGAATGTTATGCCAAAAAAAAAAAAAAAAGGAAAAAAAAAAGGTAGATGAGTACAAGGTTATCAAAAAGAAAAAAAAAGTTTTTATTAGTAAGGTCTGGCTCCCACTAATTTATATTTTATGTATATTTTTTATGATTATTATTGGCATTTACTATTATTATTATTATTTTTATTATTATTATTATTATTTGTTTAGTTTTTACTTTTGTTTTAGTGCTACTATTATTATGATCATAATCATTATCATTTGTCATTTTCAGAATCATTCATAACTGCATTCATCATTGTCATTACACGTAATTAGTGGTATTTTGGTATCATTTTCATCTTCAAAATTTAGATCCTCGTAAATTTGGTCATCTGTATTTTTTAGCATTTTATATTAAAGCAAGTAATCAAATTATCATGTTAATGTAATTAGAGGAAATAAAGTAATCATTGTGCCATGAAGTGTGATTTTGAAGATAAGATAGCATGTATGAATATTTTTAATTTGCATTAATGATATTCATGACTAACTTTATTAATTATGAGTATTTGGTTTAGATCTAATAATTTTCTCATGAGATTGCTAAAGCCTTCATATAATGAAAATGTCTCCTTTATTGCTACGGAAACCAATTTTCTTTTAGTTATCATCTTATAGATATTTGAAAAATCTTCTCACATTCCTTTTTATTATGCCAGGCATTTAAGATTTTTATTTTTTATTTTTTATTTTTTATTCATTTATTTTTTTGTTTACCTTATTATTATTATTATTATTATTATTATTATTATTATTATTATTATTATTATTATTATTATTATCTTTTATTTATTTATTTATTTATTTTTTTACCAGTTTAATTTTTATGCTTCTTATTGAATATTTTTTGAGATGAGCTCTGTGATGTTCAGAACATATCATATCTTTTGGTAATGCTGTGCTCACCAATGATCGTAAAATGGAGGTTTATGATTTGGCAAGATCAGCATAGAGTGCTTGGCTGGTTGCATGCTCTGTACACACCGTCCATAACCATTTTCTGCAAGGTGTTCCAGGCGCACCAGTGCCTTTCTTGCGTAGTAAGAGGACAACTACATCAGTATGTGGGATGTCGCTTCTTGCTGCCTCAAGTTGGCCTGGAACTTCTTCACGAGCCACTCCCTCATTGCATGCACCAGTCTGCCTGCAGCGTTCCTTGGGGCTGCATTCCCTGGTCTACCAAGTGATCCCTATGAGCAACATTTATGATCCACAATAGTGATACTTCTCTTATGTTCCCGACAGATATATAAGTATAGGAAGATATTAAAAAAAAAAATTTGCCATTTTAGATATAAGTTGAATTTTGTTTGTACACTTCACTTATTATTATCCTTGTTTGGAATTGTAACCATTAATCCTCTTGTATTTATTATATATCGACTCGTTTGTAACTGGAAGATCTTGAGTTCCGCAGCTTTATTTAGCCGACTCATGTTTTTTTACACTCTAGTCGCACTCCTGGTGATCGCTGCTGAGAGATGAGCACTTTCCTAAATGTCTGGCCAGTTGAAATGTTATGATGAAGTTATAATGAGGAAGAAATTAATGTTTTTTTCTGAGTTGTAATTCTCATAAGAAGTTTTTTATATGCAAATTGGGACATCATTTGCAACCATGGATTTTGTTCATTCATTTAACGAAGAATATGTAGTGCATTATACTGTATGACAGTATTATAGGGGTTGTATAAGAAATAAGCAGTCTATCTGTAGGGACTGTTTAATTAATTAAACATTTTCACAAATGTACACAACATAAACTGTTCAGTGAAACCATATTTTATTTTAAAATATTAAATTTAAGGCCAATTTGGTTGGTGTTCATTTTTTGGAAGTGTGTGTGTGCGTGTGCGCGTGTGTGTGTGTTTGTGTGCGTGAATACAATTCTTTCCTCCTCTTCACATTTGTTGCTTTAACTTTTTTTTTGTTCTTAGTACCTATGGAAATGTTAATATTTCATTTTTTATTGTCTCTTTGGCACACACAAAGTTTAAACTGAGGATGAACACTGAGTATGATTTATGCATATAATGTAAAAATGTCTTTGGTTGATTAGTCACCTAATTTGTGTATATATATATTTACCTGTAGATTAGTATTTTATTGAGTTTCAAAGCTGTTTACTTTATACCCAGAACTTGGAATTTAATTAAAACTAAGTATCATCACATATGAAGTTTGATACTAAACACCATGGGTTAATTTGGTAATTTTTATATATTTATTTTTTTTATTATTATTATTTTAAATTTTCTTGCAGTGCATTGTATAAGGATGGATTACAAGATTTGATTAACATTGTGAACCATTACGAACAGTTCATGATCAACCTAAGGAAATAACAACTCTCTTTCAACTTACCATTGCAGAATACAGGGTTGGTATGTACGAAAAAATTAAATAGGGGTGCCAAAGTATTTTTGATACTTTCCAGCTAATTCAAAATTTTGGTGTGTTGTGGAATGCACACCTCACAGCCATGTCAGTAACTGCTCACCAATACTTGACACTCGTCATGCACCACATCTGTTTTGGATGCATGACATTTCAGGGGAGTTTACCTAAAAATAGGTTTGGATTTTGAAGAGCTTTTAATTACTTTTTTTTAAGTTTGCATTTTGAGATTTTATGATTAAGGGCACATCATTTTTACAATTATTGAGCATGACAGCAACCAAAGACATTAGATGACAATATTGAATTTAATTAGAAATGAGAATAGTGTCATAGATAAGCTTTTTGTGAGCAGTTATACTCATTTGAAGGTCAGAAGAAAATCCTTAAACATGCAAAAAAGATGGACATGAGACTAGGATAAAATCATTGTTACGAAGAGAAGAAATGCTCACCCGTTTCAAGGGAAAGCCGGGTAAATACCAGTATAGGCAGAAGAAAACGGGTCAAGTTCCTGTCTGACCTCTGACCCCGATTTCTATATTTCCATCTCTACTTGCAGTCACACACAGGTATTTTCACACACTGTAGATATTTACTTTTTTCTGTAAAGATTATTGTTCCCTTATCTTGATTATCTAGTCTTACCTTTTACATGATATTGTATGAAGAAAATTGAATCCTCTGATGTGAATTATAATTTTTTTTTCTTTTTTTGCTATAATGCTTTACAGTAAATGTGGTTTATTTAAAAATCAGGTTAATTTATCATACATTCATCCTATAGTATTTGTAATACAATTTCAATAACTTCTATTTTGCCAGATCAAAAATGTAAATAATTGTGTATATATTGCCTCTGGGTGTAGGTAAGAGCATCCATATATTAAAAAGTGTTATTATTGTGCTATATTCATAAATACAATACTAAATAATCCAGGACTGTGTTTTCATATCAATTTTACAAAACCCAAAATAATATTTCACAACTTTCAAATTATGAAATAAACTAAAAAAAAAAAATAATAAATAAATAAAAATATGGTAAAAAGTGCCTAGACATTGTAAGAACATAAAAAAACGGAAAATATATTTGAGAATAATTGAATTTTACCTGATTTATG
>NC_091549.1:16471944-16474444 GCF_042767895.1 Penaeus vannamei
CCTTTACAGAAAATGTATTAGATGTATAACTTAAGAAAATGCGACATTGAACCAATAAACTTGATTTATCAAAAAACTATACTATTCATAGTAAGTGTGCTGCAGGGCTGAAGGTTTAAAGTCACTCTATGGGACAGTGGCTCTGCCTTTGGTGATGGCCGGATGGAAGACTCAGCTGAAGTGACATCAGATGAAACATTTCCGTCGTGATGACGTTCGGTCTGCCACTTCGTATCAGTCCATATCAGCAATATCATATTTAATCTCTTTGAACGTGAAAATACTTTAATGTTGCTTTAAATACTTTTCAATTGCATCAAACTATCTGTAGTCATAAAAATAACAAAAATACAGCCTACGGAAATTCTCAGAGACGTCACCATCCGTCAGTCTTCTTTTGTTTCCGTTTAATTGAGGAATTTCCATAGAAATCCAGCATGATCGTTTACTCACCGCCTTCGCTAGGGATCGATCCTACACCATTACAACCAAGGTCTACGTTTGCAACCGTCGTCCCGCTCGACTTCCTAAGTTCGCTCTCATTGGTGGAAAGAAGCGATGGGCATTATGGATGCAATTATGACATTCCCAAAAGAAAGGTTAACGATTTATTAGACACAAGGAACTTTATCGTTGTTAAAGGAATTCGTGCCTTCACTTTCTACCCTTTAGGGGTGGGGAGCGTGATATTCCGCGGGAGTACAGAAGCAGATGCCAAGACCTAAGTTTCTGCACTGAATGCCTTTCCATAAAGATATAAAAGTCGTTTATGAATGTCGAGGAACTATTGATATTCTTAAAGGTGCAGCAAACATTTCTGCCGTTTTCTAAACATTAGATGACAAAGAAAACGGACATAAATAATAAAATTAAACCATATACTATCATAAACGGATGAAAGATTATAGTTACAGTGTGTAGGGTCAGAGTCTGATGATTATAAGATTCACTGTGTTACTTTCTTGTTCATTGCATTGCATAAAACAATTTACAATAAATACATAGTTAAACCAATAATGTAACGGCATTCAACAACATCAAATGCACCTGCACCTCTTTATAGAAAATGTATTAGATGTATAGCTTAAAAAATGCAACACTTGACCTGTAAACTTGATTTATCTAATAAGTATATGACTATTCATAGTATGTTGGAGGGGAGAAGTTGAAAAGTCATTCTATGGGGCTATGGCTCTTTCTTTGGTGATGCCCAGTTGGAAGACCCAGCTGAAGTGACATTGGATAAAATTTTCGCCGTGATCGTATTCTACGTCACCAGACTTGCCAATCCGGCTCACCTTTCTTCTACCCTATACCACCGATATTTCCCCGCTACTATTAAAAGCAAGTGTACCTCTTTTGTGCCAGATTAACTATTACCCTCCCTGAACCCACCCACGCCTTACGTATAAGCTGCCTTTTTCTTAATGAACACACTACTGCTAACCCTATATTGTAAAATTTCTCTGAGATCACACTGAGATCAGACTCGGGACAAACTCTCACCTCACTCCCCATTCCCCTGCCATAACCATTCTTTAATTGATATATTGTTGTGTTATTGTTTTCTTTTAGTCTATCATATTAGAGCAGATAACCACACTTCAATTTATTAAATTTTTGTAATGCTCGGTTGTCCCCGTGTATAACATTCTTGTTTACTGGTTACGAATTCACGTTACCGTTCTTTCTCTCTTATAAGGTATATGTATTCGTAATTACTTCAATAGTGATTGTGTCCACTTACATTCTTTGATTTTAAACATATCGTTGTGTTGTGTTGAAACATCACTTCCTTTTACTTACTGCGCCAACCGTTCGCTTATTCACACATACATGTCGATTACCTGCTTTACTCACTACTTGACCGCTCTACACGGATTTCACTCTAGGATTATAAACTACTATGTACCAGCCTTTGACTTATAACAACTTAACTTGTCCTCTCAAAGTTCAATATCTTGTCCTTAGTGATTTATGCTTCTTTAAATTTAAGGTATCGGTGAATGTGTAACATGTAACTAGCTAATAGAGTCGATTTTGTTGCAATAAGTGCAACGGACAGTAGACACCATGCTATATATAGGCTTACATGGTTATTATCACCGAAAGTTAATTTTAAGCCGGCTTATGGTCATAAAAAACTGGAATCGTACCCGCCGCATGGAAAGTCTACAACGAAGGAATTGCGCTCCACCGCAAGTTATATTTGCTCATACTTATGTTCTAAAGGCACTTACTAGTATGCATGAAATACGCATGGTTTACTTTTTGTTCAGGCCAAAGTGCTTACATGTGTTTGAAGCGTAATTACTTGCCTATTTAGCTAGAAGATATGGAATTCTTGCTCAGTAAATTTCTCTCTACAATATGATGGTATACTGAACTCGCTACCAGGATGGTTCCCTCTTTTGCACCGAGGCTCCGGCAGCTGCCTTCCTCCTTCAGCGGACGCAGGTGTTCACTCCACTTTTTCTTTTGACACTTCTATGGCTTAAGC
>NC_091549.1:16481944-16486944 GCF_042767895.1 Penaeus vannamei
TGAAACCAAAATTCACGCAGCACCTTTGGCTTTCAGCGGTAGAGAAAAAAATCCTTTGATCCAACTGCACTTTGCAACCTGACACACTCGCATGCAAATTAGCCCCATTGACTTAACATAGTTCCTCCGAATCAAACTAATTGTCGACAAAAGCCAAACGCTAATTCTGTGTAACTGCATCAAGCGAAACCTCGTGTTCGCAATCGACGGAAGAAAATTATAGTTCTTTGCTGAAAGTTTTGCCGTTCGATGTTTTTATTAGGAATCGGATTATTATTTTTTTTACTGGAGTTTGAGGAGGATTTGTTTTAGAGTGAAGGGTTGGTAAGGAAGGAAGGGATAGAGAGGGAGGAAGATAAAGAGAAAAAGGAGGAGGAAGAAGAAGAAGAAGAAGATGGAGGGATGAGGGAATGGGGGTAGAGGAGGGAGGTAGAAAGAGAGGAGGTAAAAATGAAGGGAAGGAGGAGGGAAAAGGGAAGAGTAAGGAGAAAGAGAAAGGAATGAAAGGGAAGAAGTAGAGGGAAGGGAAAAGGGAAAGGAAGAGTGAAAGCGCACTGAAAGGGAGTGAGAGAGAAAAAGTGGAAAGGGGAAGAGGTAAGGAGGAGAGAGAGAGAGACGGAGAGGAAGAGAATGGAAGGAGAAAGGAAGGAGGAAAACGAAATGTGAAAGGAAAAAAAAGGAAGTAAGTGGAGGGAGACGGGAAGGAGAAAGAAAATGGGAAAGGAGAGAAGTGAAGAAGGGGGAGAGGAAAAAAGGGAGAGGGTAAGGGACAGGGGAAAGGAGGAGAAGGAGGGAGAGAGAAAGGAAGGGGAGATCCTCGTGGCCCCGAAACGTTTCCTCCTAAACGTTCTTAGCTGCTGTAATGACGAAACGTTTGCCATTACTAGTGCACGTAACGCTGATGTCAGTACTTTTTTATACTGAATTGTGAGTATTATCCTGTTTTCCGTTGTCGTTTTAGTGTTGGGATTCTCGTCTTATCTCCCAAGCAGTAATTAAAACGGCGAAAACCTTTGACCGTGTCGACTTTTTCACAGTTTTTTGAAATGTGCTGCACTTTATTCAATTTAGTTTGTTTTCATAATGTTCTATTTTCTATTTTATTTTCAGTCATTATTATCATCATTCTCTATTATCGAGAAAACAATATGTCCGGATAATACCCCTTTATTTCAAACAGGTACCGTTACCAAACAACCAATTAATTGAATGATCATCATCCGCCTGTTACTCTGTCACTAGTAACCGCCAGTCTATTCAAATGCATCTCCGCCTCGATAAGATAAGAAAAAAATAGAATAGAATAGAATTATATACAATAAGATAAAATGGTGTAAAAGAAAATAAAATCAAATGAAATGAAACGAGAAACAAGGAATAAAAAAAGAAGGAAAAAGAAAAAAAGAAAAGAAAAAAGGAAAAAGAAAAAGATCGAAATGAAAATTAAAGGGAAAAAGAAAGAAAAAAAAGATAAAGAGAGAAAATGAAAGCGAAAGAGAGAAAAAAAGAAGAGAAAAAGAAGGCCTCAGACTTTCTCTTTGAACTCCTTCGTCCTGTGTTATTTGCATGTCACTCCCTCGTTTCTTTGCATATAACTCTGGAGACATACTTGTTCATTTTTGTATTTTTAATATAATTTATTAATATCATTATCGTTATCGTTATCGTTATCATGATCATGATCATTATTATTATTGTTATCATTGTTATTATCATTATTATTTTGCTTTTTTCTTCTACTTCTTTATCTCGTTATCTCCTTTCCTCTTTTCCCCCTTTTCAGTCATTTTGTGTAAAGCTCGGACTTATCATAATTATTCTCATTCTTTATCTTATTTTTATTATTTATGGATATAATTTATTACAGACATTATTCATGGTAAAAATTAAGATTAACGGGCAATGGTTTTCGTGAGATAGTGAGGGAGAGATAAGGAGGAAGGAGAGAAGGATAGATGGAGAGGATAAAGGGAGGAAAGAGGGAGAGAGAGAGAGAGACAGAGAGGAAAGGGAGGAAAGAGGGAGAGAGAGAGAGAGACAGAGAGGAAAGGGAGGAAAGAGGGAAAGGGCGAAAAGGAAGGAGGGTGAGAGGGATAGATGGAGAGGGAAGAGGGAGGAAAGAGGGAGAGAGGGAGAAACGGAGAGGACAAATGGAGGAAGGAGGGAAAGGTCGAAACAGGAAAGAGGGAAAGACGGAGAAGGCAAAGTGAGGAAAGAGGGAGAGAGGGAGAAACGAAGAGGACAAATGGAGGAAGGAGGGAAAGGGCGAGAGAGGAAATAGGAAGAGATGAAGAGGCAAGGTAAGGAAAGTGGGAAAGAACAAGAAACGAAGGAAAGAGATGAGAGAAAAGACCAAGCCCATGAAAGGAAGACAACTCTCCTTCTCTCTCTGTGAATCTGTCTGTCTATACGTCTCTCTCTCTCTCTCTCTCTCTCTCTCTGGATCTGTCTCTGTCTATCCCCCCCCCCCCCCCCCCCTCTCTCTCTCTCTTTCTCTCTCAAGAAGCCAGAAATGAGATCGAAAATACGATTCCAGACATTTTAATTTACTAACCATTTTTATGATCAGTAAAAGCACGGATTATCCTTATCCTTATCATTGTTATAATTTTCATGATCATTATTATCATAAGCATCCTTATCCTTATCATTATCAATATCATTGTAATTATCATGATCATTATTATTACATCTATCATTATTACTATTATTTCTACTAGTATTACTACTGTTATCGTTATCATCACTATCTTTGTTATTATCATCAGCAGTATTATCATAGCCATTATCATCACTGTCATTATCGCTTTTACCATTATTATCATTGTGATTATTGTTACTACCTTTATAATCATAATTTCTTATTATTTTTGTTATCAGTATTATCATTATAATAATAGCAATGAAAATGAAATAATAATCACATTATCATTATCATTATTACTATTATTGTTATTATCACCATCATTGTTATTATTACCATCATTGTTATTATCATTATCATCATAATTATTATTATCATTAGCATTATTATCATTATTATTATCATTGTTGTTGTTATAATGATTATCATGATTGTTATCGTTATCAGTATCACTACAATTATTACTATAATCATTATTATTGTTGCTGTTATTATCATTATCTTTATTATTTTTACTATCATTACTATTTTTATCATTGTAGTGTACGCCTGCGCACTCGCCGACTATAAGACTGATAAGATTGTTACCATCCTCTTTTATACGTGGTTGAGGCCTACTCTCAATCATACCACATGCCTGTAGATTCTACCATGAAGCCACGCAGTAGCTTCCCCGAACAGTCCTGCGCCCTAGTTGCGGTCTTGATGCCTGACCAGCCGTGCGCATAATATATATATATATATATATATATATATATATATATATATATATATATATATATATATATATATATATATATATATATATATATATATACATATATATATATATATATATATATATATATATATATATATATATATATATATATATATATATATGTCATATATATATATATATATATATATATATATATGTCATATATATATAATATATATATATATGTATATATATACATATGTATATATATATATATATATATATATATATATATATATATATATATATATATATATATGTATATATATAATTTATATATATATATACCGCTCGCTGACACAACCTAATGTGACCTTATCTCTAGTCGCTGATTGCGGCGAAGTCCACATCATCCACAAGAGTTTAACGACCAGTTTGTTAAAAAAAGAAGAAAAAAAAAAAAAAAACCGTGCGAGGCCAGACCCAATGAATATTCGGTTCTAGGATACTATGTCACTGGGAAACTATGTCGCGGACATAATGTTGCCACATCGCGCTGTGACAGAGCGTCCGTTTCGCAAGTGGATAAAATGTCGCGGGGAAGGCACGTTGCCATTTATGTCAGTACATCGCTGTTCATGTCGACAGATAAGATTAGGAAGAAGTGTTGAAATTGCAGCGAAAATAATTTAGTGTATAGAATACATGATAACATTAGTATTAGACATGACCATATATTTTTTTTCTCTAGGTAATGAAATATTTTGTGATGAGCATACCTTTATTGTTCAGTGGGGATCGCCATTACTTTGGCTATTTGATCCAGATATTGCAAATCTACAATGGTATGTTTCTAATTTTGTAAGAAGGGATTTGATCCTCTTATTTACGAGCTGGCACTTCTGACCCGAGGGATGCTTCCTGCCAGCTGCAACCTCTGCACTCAGAAAATTCCTCTGGAAGGCGTTCATTGCTGCCTTCTCAAAATCTGTCATTATTGTCACTGCATTGCATGATAAACCAGGGGATATTAGCTTTACCACCTCGTACATTTAATTATATATCTCTTCATTCTTTCCTGACAAAAATGCATAGACGCAAGGATATGTTATACCACCAAAGTATGCATGGAGTGTGTACTGCTGCTTGTATCCGACAGGGGCCACTTTAAACGTTCTATCACCAAACCAATGACGAGACGGCAAGAAATTTCAAATCAGAGTCTGCTGCGAAGATCATCACCCCATCATCTTCATAACGAAGGAAGGCCTCTCCGCTTAACGTTGTCCAAAATGGCTGAAGATCAGACACACCTGCCTTTTGCCGCATTCGCCTCAGCGTCCTCTTGATGGCGTCTACCGTTGTATTAGATAAGCCCAGCCGACTTCAACTCTAGCGTAAAATGTGTTGACAATATGTGCGATGGGCTCTGCTGTTGCGGCAGCACGTTCCTTCATTGCTGCTAGTATCCCCTCCACCTCAGCCTTCCCAGGGACAGCAGGATGTCTGTGGATGGGGTTTTGCCATATCACTATTTCCCCATTAACGGTGTGAACCCTGGCACCACAGGTTCTGTTCGCATCTCCACATAACTTTGTCCTGATGGTCCCTTTCCTTCTTAAAGAGATGCTGGCCAACTCTGAGTTTCACAGTCGC
>NC_091549.1:16494444-16499444 GCF_042767895.1 Penaeus vannamei
TTCTCATTCATACCTTTTTACAATTGCCAGCATGAATACGGCTCATAAACACATATATATACACACCAACGCACCCAAACCCGCCGCCGGGCTCTGTATCTAATCTGCGCGCGTCGTGTAATCAGGCAAAATAGGAGCACAAGGTCTGAGCCTCTCTGGGAAATTGGGTTTCCTCTCGAGGCCCCGACAAGACAGCGGGAGGCCGGGGCTGGCGTCGACCCGGAGGCGAAATTCCCCGCTCCTGGGACGGACTGGTCGGGGTTCTGGGGGCCGGGGGGGAGGGTGGGGGACGGCTGCGGTGGGGTCGTGTGGGGGGAGGGAGGGGGGGGGCGTGGCGGGGGTTTCGGCTCTTTGGGGTTTCCGGTGGAGGTTCTTTTGAGTTGGAGGAAGGGTTTGAGGTGATGGCTTTATCTGTAATTGTCTTTGTCTGTCTCTTTCTTATACAGACACATTCACACACACACACGCCCACATGTATGTATGCATACACACACACACACACACATATATATATCTGCATGTGTGTATGTACGTATGTTTTACCTGCATGTTCGCACTCTGCCGTTTGATCACACCACCTCATCCATCACCCACATCGGATTTTACTTCATTCTCCCTGAAACGTTTTTTTTTAACCTCCCCAGAATACGGAAAATCACCCTCCGATTTTCCTTCGCTCCGCCCACACGTCAGCCACGCCCACGCTGTCTTCACGTGAGAGCAAAGGCCTATATCTCGGTTCCTTTTCGCTGGAATAAAAAAGTGTGAAAAGTTTCTAAAAAAAAGAAAGAAAAAATATGTTACGGGGGACGGACAGCGCGTGATAAGAACTTTGGAACTATAAACGGTTATTATTATTGTTATTTTTTGGTCATACACTTGCCTCTGTGGGTTTATAGAGGCGGTATACGCACATACAACCGCACATGCACACACAAGCATACACCCACACACACAGACACACATACACACACACGCACACACGGCCATCCACATACACAAACACAAAGAAGCACATACCCACATACACAAACAAACACAGACACATACACACACACACGCACACAAACGGATTGCAACAGGAACAACGAAGGGAAGGGCAAGAAAACACACGAATATGCCGAAGGCCTTTTCGCTATTGCTTCGTCAGGGCATACACTGCAAGAAGGCGAGGCACAAAAGGTTATTATAGGAAGCTTGTATATACTCCTCTATGTACCTCTTGCAGTATATGCCCTGACGAAGCAATAGCGAAAAGGCCTTCGGCATATTCGTGTGTTTTCTTGCCCTTCCCTTCGTTGTTCCTGTTGCACGCACACACGCCCATCCACAGCGCCCAATTCCAACTCCGCCCAGGAGAGGTGCGAGGTCCTCCATCGGCCGATCCGTCAAGAACAAAATTGAGATTGAAATTCGTTCCTGAGGAGCGGGGCGTCGGCTGCAGTCTCAGGATCTATATCAAGGCATATATATGTTTACATATACATACACACACACACACACACACACACACACACACACACACACACACACACACACACACACACACACACACATATATATATATATATATATATATATATATATATATATATGTATATATATTTATATATACATATATATGAATATATGTATGTATATATACATATGTATATATACATATATACATACACACGCACACATATCTATCTATCTATCTATATAAATACACATATTTATATTTATACACCTGCATATATGCATATATATATATATATATATATATATATATATATATATATATATATATATATACATATATATGTCTATGTGTGTGTGTGTTGTGTGTTTACATAAATACAAACATACACACATACACACACACACACACAAACACACACACACGTACATATTTTTACAGCATATTAGTCAATATATATGTATACGTATATTTGTACACACTCACACAAATATATATACATATACATATATATATATATATATATATATATATATATATATATATATATATATATATATATATATATATATATATATATATTCATATACATACATGGCAGTGTGTGGTGTTCGGAGGAAAATGACAAAAAATGGAAAATGACTATTTTATTTTTCCTCAACTCTGAAAATATTGAGAACAAAACATAAGGTCTATATATCCAAAATATCTTGGTGAGATAGCAGTACATCTAAGCTTCATTCACATGCATTGTCACGCAATCACGTTTTCTAAATATTTCATATCTCCTTATACATTAATCATATTCATTATATTAAAAGTTCTTCATCATTATTTTGATCTATTTACATGCAAGAGAAAACACTGGAAAGGAAGTGAGAGTTAAAAAAAAAATCAAGGTTGTTTTGCCCTGTCGTAAATAATCCGACACATTTGGACTTCCTATCCACTTACTACAAAGATCAAGGATCCGAAAGGTCTCACTGTATATAAACGACATCTGTACACAAGTTATCGTAACTAAACCATTACACATAAACACCACACGCCCTCTATTATCACTAAAAAAAAAACTACACAAACTGCCACATGATATGTTTCAGACTCCGTGGTATGAGATCCCGCACAGTTTGGGGAGATTCGGTCCCGTGTTGTAACTGTTGTCTGCTCGAATAATGGAGGAGAGTCTTCCTTACACCAGCTGGAGGACAGAGGAGCAACTACTCGGATTTCCCCGATAGAATGGCTTGCGTAAGGCACATGGGGATAATCCAGATTTTATTATTTGTTTAATCATTTTGGTATATCTCTGTTATACAAGTCCTTTTAAATTTGTTTCGTGTAGGGTTGAAGCTGAGAGGGGCGAGGGGAGACAGTACAAAAGAAAAGGGAAAGGAAAACGATACATTCGCCAAAAATCTGCACAGGTGGATCTATGAAATAATTGAAAATGGAAACAAATTTAACTTGGGATTGGATCTCTTTTTGTTCGGTATAAAACGGACTTGAATTAATACTGCCAATAGATCAGATATATAGTTCAAATACGTTTTGATTCCAGTCATATACATTCGGGATTACGTAACAGAAATCTCTCAACCAAAACAATTACAGAGGATCTACAACAGAAACGGGTTTTTGTTTTCCTTTTGAAAGTAAAGAAATTGTTTCGCCTTTATACCATGATAATCTCTAAGATCAAGTGTATAAAAAGGAGAAAAAATAAAGAAACTATTCATACATCTGCATTTCGACATCGTCTTCAACATCCACGAGAAAAAAAAGTTTCGGTGCATCTGTGCCAAGTTGCGGATCCCTTCACTTGCACGAGATACAAGTTTCCGACAATATAGTTCTTCATCTCCCTCTCCTTGCTCCTCCGCATTCTTCTCTTCTTTCCTTTCCAGCTTCTTCCTTTTATTTAATTTCCTCTTCCTCCTCCTCTATCTTCTTTTTCTGTTTTTTCTTCTTTTTCCTCTTCTTCGTCCTCCTCCTCCTCATCTTCCTTCTCCCTCTCCTCCTCCTCATCTTCCTTCTCCCTTTCCTCCTCCTCTTCTTCGTTGAAATTTCTCACAAAATGTTCTGGAGTCAGTTTTTTATGATGATTTGTACCACTTGATAACGCCCTTTAAGAACACAGCCTGGAAGCGGAGAGAAATTTGATAAAAGCAATGGAAGGATTAGATAGATGCAGATTGATATGTGGTACTGTACGCATGTAACGATTGCCAGCTTTGAGGGATTCTTTGAAAAGCTGCCAGAGTTGTTTCAATCGGCATATCTCCTTACTTATCTATTTATCTTCTCTGTTTCTTTATCCATCCGCCTATCCCTCCATCTATCCCTCTTTCCTTTCCCCTCTTCATCCATTGGTCTTTTCATCCATCCATCCATCTTTTTGTTTATCTATTTATCTATCAGTCTATCTATCCGTTTGTCTATCGATCTATCTATCTATGTCTCTATCTATTTACAGCTCTATCTATCTATTTGTCTATCTATCTATATATACATGCTTACAAACATGAATATATTTATGGGACAAATACATAAACGCAAATACGCGAGTAAACGCTGTGTACATTTCTTCGCTTTTTCACAAACCGTTTTGAGCGAGTGTACTTGAGCATATCTGAGTGTATTGTCTGTAACATGACTGCCTGTTTTGTTTTTTTCCATGTATTTTCCTTTTTTTTACATTCATTAATTTTGTATTTGGCCTTGTGAATGAATGTCGATTTGTGTATTCTGCCTGTGCATGTGTGTGAATGTTCGTGTTACTTATACACACGAATGTAGAGAAATGCAAATATTGTCTATGTATGTATGTATATATCTGCTTATCTATCTGCCTAGCTACCTATCTGTATATCTATTTATCTATCTATCGATCTCCCTGCCTACCTATCATTCTATCTATCTACTTACCAACCTACCTGCCTATCTACCTACCCATCTACCTATCAATCTCCCTATCTATCTATCATTCTATCAACTTACCATCATACCTACATATCTATTTACGTCCCAACAAACCAAAACCGACAGCTCCCCCCTCCCACACACACACACACACACACACGCACACACACACACACACACACACACACACACATACACACACACACACACACACACACACACTCACTCTCACCTGAAGCGCTTTGCCAAGGCTCTCGGAGATGCGATGGGGTGGGGGTGGGTTGGTGGGTAGGTGGGGGGTGGGTTAAGTCCAGGGCACCTTCCTCGTGTAGTCGGCGCTGACGTAGATCTTCAGGTCGAGGAGGTCGTAGAGCAGGCCCTCGGTGTGGTCCTCGTGAGGTAGACCTTGAATGGATAACCGAAGGGTGATTCTTGTTAATTTGATTTTATTTGTTTTATATTTACGGGGGGATATCATTTGTTTTTTTTTGTTTGTCTATCTGTCTATGTATTTACTTGAATATTTTGTATTTTTATTTGTCGTTCTATTTATGTATTTATTTTATTATTTTGATTATTTGGCTATCTATTTATGTATTTATTAGATTAATTTTGTTTA
>NC_091549.1:16504444-16506944 GCF_042767895.1 Penaeus vannamei
GGGGTGAGATGGGGTGGGGTGGGGTGGGGTGGAGGTGGGGTGGGGTGAGGTGGGGTGGGGTGGGGTGAGATGGGGTGGGGTGAGGTGGGGTGGGGTGAGGTGGGGCGGGGTGGGGTGCGGTGGGGTGGGGTGCGGTGGGGTGGGGTGGGGTGGTTGGGGTGGGCTGGGGTGGGGTGGGGGGGGGAGGGGTGAGGTGGGGTAGGGTGGGGTGGGGTGGGGTTGGGTGGTGCGGGGTGGGGTTGGGCAAGGTAAGGTAAGGTTGGTTAGTTAATGTTGGTTAGGTTAGGTTAGGTTAAGTTACGTGATTTTAGGTTAAAGGTTATGTTGTCTAACGTTAGGTTAGGTTAAAGGTAATTTTAGGTTAAAAGTTAGGTTAGGTTAGAGCTTAGGTTACGTTACTTTAGGCTAAAGGTTAAGTTCAAAATTGTTTTAGGTTAAAGGTTGGGCTAGGTAGGTTAAAAGTTAGGTTAGTTTAAAAGTTATTTTAGGTTAACGGCTAGCTCAGGCTATTCTTCTTTCTTTTTTTTTTCTTTCTTTCTTTTTGGTTAAAGGTTATGTTAGGTTAGGTTTGGTTAAAGGTTAAGTAAAGTTAAAGAACCCACAGAGAAAAAGTGAAATAGAGACGACATAGCAACGTGGCATATCGAACTCGTCAAAACTTCTTCGTCAGACAGAGCGTCTCGATTTTATTTTGTTTCTTTTTTGGTATTTTTTTTATAATTTATCTATTTTTTTGCATTCTGAATATATATTGTCAGTATCACCATCATTATCATTTATTGTTTGAGGCACGAATCACTATATAAATCATTCATGTTTGCTTTCATACAAAGATTACGTTTTCATTTATATATTTTTGGTGTTCTCAGTGAAACATCTCTTTCCCTCTCACGCCCAATTCTCTCATTAAATCCCTTTTCCTTTAGTATTCCTTTCGAGGCCCTGATGCTGATGTTACTGAATCCTGAGGTCCATTTCGAGGGATCGGTTGTAAAATACAAATAATTAAAAAAGAAAGAGAAAAACGTTATTGTTATCCATCTTATGAACAATAATATTTAGTATTGGTGTTTTGGCAGCTAAGAGAGAGGTCTTTTGACATAAGAATCAATTAGTTAATAGTTTCTAATTCATTGACTGAAATTATATCCTACGCATAGCAATGCTCAGCAAACCATCTTATTCTTTCACGGGATATTTCTTTACTTTTACTAAATAGTAAGTGATTAACGAATCTAACTGTAAATGGTGATATGTAGTTGTAGTATGTTGGACTGAATATGAATAAATGAATGAATAGATATGCGCACGTAAGAAGGAATATGGCGGCGTCAACCCCCGGATCGCGTCCTGGACCTTCTAACCCCAGGACCCCAAAGGCCCCCCTTCCGCCTCCCTCACCTTGCACCATCAGCTTGTACGCGTAGGTCCTTCCCGTCCGGAGCGGCGCGTAGGCCCCCGGCGAGGAGGGCGACGCCGACGGAGGGGCGGGCCTGGAAAGCACGCCCGTGGCAGGGTCCAGCTCGAAGTGGCGGTCTCCGGGGGACGAGAAGAGCTGGTAGGTGACGGCGGCGCAGGGGCAGCGCGCGGGCTCGCCGGGTCCCAGGGGGCAGGTGAGGCCGAGGTCTTCGTCGGTGCTCCACGCGCGGTAGACCACACCTGCGGGAGGAGGCGACGGGGCGGCGGCCGCAGAGCTCTGTGTTTAGTTCTCATACTGATCGAAATCTTTAATCTGTCTATATATCTATTTACATACATGCTCAATAACCCCTTCCCCTCACGACCCTCCAATGCACACCCCTACCCATGTCCGGCGCCGGACCTCGACACTCACCCGAGGCGTTGACGGGCAGAACAGCCGTGGCCGCGTGCACCAGGAACCGCGGCGCGTACAGGTCCACTGCGGGGAGAGGGAGGAATGAGACTCTGTAGTCATATATATATATATATATATATATATATATATATATATATATATATATATATATATATATATATATATATATGCACACCTACATACATACATACATGCCAGTATGTCAGTCAATCGATCTATCTACTAGTCTAATCATTACATCCACACCAATCTGCCTATCCGTTTATACATCAAATACATTATATCTTCCTGTGCTACTACATACTTCGTCATATTCCACGTTTTATGGTACCTTTCATATACTCCACATTACTGCAGTTTAGTTTTTTTTATTTCTAATATCATTATTATTATCGTTGTTATTATTATTATTATTATTATTATTATTATTATTATTATTATTATTATTATTATTATTATTATCATCATCATCATCATCATTATTATTATTTATCATTATTATTATCATTATATGATCTACTCATCTCTGACCGGACCATAAAAAATCTAGTTAATCTCGTAAATAACGGGTTCCGATATAGCAGGGAAAATACATTCCATATTGATTGCCAGATAAAGTGTGTATATATAGTACTAAACATATATATGAATTACATTACTGGC
>NC_091549.1:16519444-16521944 GCF_042767895.1 Penaeus vannamei
GAAGGAGGGGGGGAGGGAGGGAAGGAGGGAGGGGGAGAGGGAGGGGGAGGGAGGGAGAAGGAGAAGGAATGAGGGAGGGAGGGAGAGAGGGAAGGAGGGAGAGAGGGAGGGAGGGAGGGAGGGAGGGAGAGAAGGAGGAAAGGAAGGAAGGAGGGATACTAAATACCCAATTCAAAGGTGATCTTTGTAGAATTAACTATAGCCTCTTTTTGAATTCTTACATTCTTACTTTCAAAATTTTCTCCCATTCCCTCTATTCTAATCTCCCCTTCACGGTTCTTCCACTCTCTCTCTCTCTCTCTCTAACTCTCTCTCTCACTCTCTCTCTCTCACTCTCTCTCCCCCTCTCTCTCTCTCTTTCTCTCTCTCTCTCTCTCTCACACACACACTCTCTCTCTAGCTATCTCCCCCAAACACTCTGTCTCTCACTCTCAGTCTTTCCTTCTTCTCTCTCTCACTCTCTTCCCCCTCTCTCTTCTCTTCCCTCCTCTCCCTTTCCCTCTCCCTCTCTCTCTCTTTTTCTCTCTGTCTGTCTCTCTCTCTCTCAGACTCTCTCTCTCTCTCTCACTCCCCTCTCTCTGTCTCTCTCTTCCCTTCTCTCTCTCTCCCTCAATTTTTTTTCTCTCTCTTACTCCCTCCCTTCTCTCTCTCTCTCTCTGTCTCTCTCTCTCTCTCTCTCTCTCTCTCTGTCTCTCTCTCTCTCTCTCTCTCTCTCTCTCTCTCTCTCTCTCTCTCTCTCTCTCTCTCCCCTCTCTCTCTCTCTCCCCTTCTCTCTCACTCTCTTTCCCTTCTCTCTCTCTCTCTCCCCCTTCTCTCTCTCTCTCTCTCCCTCTTTTTTCTCTCTCTCTCTTACTCCCCCCTTCTCTCTCTCTCTCTCACTCTCTCTCTCTCTCTCTCCCTCGCTCTCTCCCCCTTCTCTCCCTCGCAGTTTTCGTAGTTCCCAGCAACCGTACAAAAAAAGAGAGAAAAAAAAAATGTTTTGACAACCGGCTTTCAGCACTTTTAACGCGACCATTCGGAGTGTCTGCCTCGCCGCAAATGCTGCCTTCACACAACATGCGTAAAGGGTGGTGGTGGTGAAGTGATGGTGAAGTGATGGTGGTGGTGGCGGTGATAGTTGGGTTGGAGGCTGTGAAGTGATGGTGAAACAATGGTGGTGGTGGTGAGGTGATGGTGGTGGTGGTGAGGTGATGGTGAGGTGAGGGTGGTGAAGTGATGGTTGGGATGGTGGTGAAGTGATGGTGGTGGTGGTGAAGTGATGGTGGTGGTGGTGATGGTGGTGGTGAAGTGATGGTGAGGTGATGGTGGTGGTGAAGTGATGGTGGTGGTGAAGTGATGGTGGTGGTGGTGAAGTGATGGTTGGGATGGTGGTGGTGAAGTGATGGTGAGGTGATGGTGGTGGTGGTGGTGGTGAGGATGGTGAGGTGATAGTTGGGTTGGAGGCTGTGAAGTGATGGTGAAACGATGGTGGTGGTGGTGAGGAGATGGTGGTGGTGAAGTGATGGTGGTGAAATGGTGAAGTGATGGTGGTGGTGGTGATGTGATGGTGAAGTGATGGTGGTGGTGAGGTGATAGTTGGGTTGGAGGCTGTGAAGTGATGGTGAAGCGATGGTGATGGTGGTGAGGTGATGGTGGTGGTGAAGTGATGGTGGTGAAGTGATGGTGAAGTAATGGTGGTGGTGGTGATGTGATGGTGAAGTGATGGTGGTGGTGAGGTGATAGTTGGGTTGGAGGCTGTGAAGTGATGGTGAAGCGATGGTGATGGTGGTGAGGTGATGGTGGTGGTGAAGTGATGGTGGTGGTGGTGAAGTGATGGTGGTGGTGGTGAAGTGATGGTGGTGGTGAGGTGATAGTTGGGTTGGAGGCTGTGAAGTGATGGTGAAGCGATGGTGGTGGTGGTGGTGAAGTGATGGTGGTGAAGTGATGGTGGTGGTGGTGAGGTGATAGTTGGGTTGGAGGCTGTGAAGTGATGGTGAAGCGCTGGTGGTGGTGGTGAGGTGATGGTGTGATGATGGTGGTGGTGAAGTGATGGTGGTGGTGGTGGTGGTGAAGTGGTGGTGGTGAGGTGATAAAGGGGTTGGAGGCTGTGAAGTGATGGTGAAGCGATGGTGGTGGTGAAGTGATGGTGAGGTGATGGTGGTGGTGAAGTGATGGTGAGGTGATGGTGGTGGTGAAGTGATGGTGAGGTGATGGTGGTGAAGTTACGGTGAGGTGATGGTGGTGGTGAAGTTACGGTGAGGTGATGGTGGTGGTGAAGTGATGGTGAGGTGATGGTGGTGGTGAAGTTACGGTGAGGTGATGGTGAAGTGATGGTGATGGTGAAGTGAAGGTGGTGGTGAAGTGGTGGTGAGGTGATGGTGGTGGTGAAGTGATGGTGAGGTGATGGTGGTGGTGAAGTGATGGTGAGGTGATGGTGGTGGTGAAGTGATGGTGAGGTGATGGTGGTGGTGAAGTTACGGTGAGGTGATGGTGAAGTGATGGTGATGGTGAAGTGAAGGTG
>NC_091549.1:16544444-16566944 GCF_042767895.1 Penaeus vannamei
GTGGAGAAGTGGGAGATAGATGGAGAGGAGGAAAAAGAGGAGGGCGAAGAGCAGAAAGAAAATGAGAATGGAGAGTAGGATGAGGAAGAAAAGGTGAGGACGATGATGAGGAGAAGGAAGAGAAGGAATAAAACTAGAAGAGGAGGGGGGAGAAGAAGAGTAGGATGAAGTGGAGGAGGGGGAAGAGGAGAGTGGCTAGAGGCGAGTAGAGGAAGAGAAGAGAGAGACAGAGAAGGGCAAAGAGATAGAAGAAGAGGAGGAAGAGGAGAGGGATGAAGAAGGAAGAAAAGATAACGGAGGGAAAAGAAAAAGAAAAAAGAGGTAAGAGAGAAACAGCAAATAGAAAAAAAAGTAAAGAAATGCCTCAAAAGGAAAAATATTTATCAACGAATGACCCAGCCATTACCAGAGAACACATCAAACTCCACAAGAAATCAATTGTATTGCAAGACCTCTTTTCAGAGAGAAACAATCCTTTGATCCGCATTTAACCCTCCTTTCAGAAAAAAAACTCATTTTCAAAAGACTTTTCCAAGAGTTGAAAACCAATTAACGTTAAAAAAAAAACAACAACAACGACAACAACCTACAATGGCTCATAAAAATCCCATCTCACTCCATTCATAATGAGCCACATAAAAGACTTTACCGACCAATAACCAGCATAACCAGACGCCACAGCATAAAGCACCATTAACATAATTACTATGTGTTCTGAGCAACTGTTACTGGATACTAAAAGATTATGGGGCGGTAGTTTACCTGGTGAATTGTGGTAATCGGCGTCGAGAGTGAATGGGAAGGAACAACGCAGCCCTCTCGATGTTCTGTTTTGTGTGAAGAATTGTGGGATGGTTTCGAAAATGTTTGTTATTACAATAAGACGATAAATTTGACGAAATATGTTATTATCGATGTTCTGTTTTGTGTGAAGAATTGTGGGATGTTTTCGAAAAGTGTGTTTGTAAAATAGTTATTACAATAAGACGATAAAATTGTTTTGAAGAAATGTGTCATTATCGATGTACTATTCTGTATGGAAAATTGTTTGGTGGTTTTGAAAGGTGTGTTTGTAAAATAGTTATTACAAAAAGATGATAACATTGCTCGGACGAAATGTGTTATCGATGTACTATTTTGTATGAAGAATTGTTTACTGATTTTGAGTAATGTAAAATGGCGGCAACGAAGATTTTGATAACTTTCACATGTTTTATATGCGATAATGAATTGTTTGCTGGTTGTGAAAAGTGCATTATGAAACTGTCATAACAAAAAATTATAAAACACTCTCACGATGTTCTATTATCGATACTGGTTTTGAAAACAACAACAACAATGAATGCTTTATTACCGATGTGCTATTTTGTATAAAGAATTGTTTGGTGGTTTTGGAAGGTGTATGGTGGAATAACCGTATCAGGATAGAAAGAAATTGGTGTTCATGATTAATAACATAATTGATACCATATTCAAATACATATGTGTTATCTGCTGCCTGGGGCGTGGTATAACTGGGCTGTTAAACGTACGAAAACCAAAAGAAGAAGTAGGGTGAAGAAGAAGGAAAAAAAGATAAAGGAAGATGAAATGGAAAAAAGAAGGGGTGAGGAGAAAGAAGATGGAGAAGGAGGAGGAGGTGGAAGAAGAAGAAGAAGAAGAAGAAAAAGAAGAAGAAAGAGAAGAAGAAGAAGAAGAAGTAGAAGTAGAAGTAGAAGTAGAAGTAGAAGTAGAAGAAGAAGAAGAAGAAGAAGAAGAAGAAGAAGAAGAAGAAGAAGAAGTAGAAGGAGAAGGAGAAGGAGGAAGAAAAAGAAAAAGAAAAGAAAAGAAAAAGAAAAAGAAAAGAAAAAGAAGAAGAAGAAGAAGAAGAAGAAGAAGAAGAAGAAGAAGAAGAAGAAGAAGAAGAGGGAGGAGGGGGAGGAGGAGAAAAAGAAGAACAAGAAGAGTGAAAAGGTGGAGCGAGGAGGGGAGGAGAAAGAAGAAGGAAAGAAAAACAAATAGAAGATATATAAGACCAAAAATAAGAATAAACATAAGAACCAGAACCAAAGTAAAAACACAAGAATAAAGAATAACAAAAAATATAATAAGACTAAGAAAAACAGCTTGTTCGATCAGGGCAATTACCCTGAGGAACAACATCACAGTCATCCACATAACAATGACTATTAGGTGTTTCTCCAGACGGTTATGGCTCAGTAAAAATGTTATGACCTGTTACGACCTGACGGGACCCATAGTATGCGAGGTCGTGCGGAGAAAAGGTCGAAGAGGGAATGTGAATAAAGGTCTGATTTGTGTGGGTTTTATTGCGTTGTATAATGTGGATTATTTATTTTCATTGCGCGAGGTGTGTTATTATTAAGATGTATGTTTGTGCGTTTGATAAAGGTGGTGGAAAAAGATTTGTGATATTATGAACTGTGGTGTTTAATGTTTAATATTCATTGAGATGACATGGCGATTGAAGAACAGATTAGGAGAACAATCAACAATGAATTACTTAGAAAAGTAAAGTTTCAGATTAAGATTTTATGAGAAAGAGATTAAGCTGAGCACAGAAACAGGGAAACTCCTACCTCTTTTTTTCAATTCTCTCTCTCTCTCTCTACACACACACACACACACACACACACACACACACACACACACACACACACACACACACACACACACACACACACACACACACACACACACACACACACACACACACACACACACACACACACACACATATATATATATATATATATGTGTGTGTGTGTGTGTGTGTGTGTGTGTGTGTGTGTGCCACACGTCCAATCACCTAAAAACAACTCCATAAAGACATTGGATTTAAAGTTTTCGAGAAAGTAGCTTCCTAAGTCTCTAGCAAGTTGTTAAGGGTTGAAATCTCTCTCTTCAAGTACTCTCGTGAGACTCAACTGAGATACTGAACAACTACAACATGGAACTGTTTCCTTAACTTCTACTTTCTAGCATAATTATTTCCTTAATAGAAGAGTGGGGCTTATACAGTACTTGCTTCAACTCGGGAAATTAATATTCTAAATTGGGTTGAATTTGAGATGTGAATCACGGCAAGACATTCAATTTTGTCTTCCTTTGACCGGGAGAAAACATTTACATTTGGATTTTCAATTTGTTTTTTTATTTTGTGTTCTTTTTCCTTGGCTCTTCTGACTTGTATTCGCTTCATTAGCTGGTTGGTACAGTTGCCTTGAGGTCAGACGCAACAGAAACATCAGTGAAAGAATACATATAGAATGGAGTTAGTTTAAGTTTGTTGTGATGTTGAATGATGAAAGATTCACGTTATGATGTGTTGTACTATGTTTATGGAGGTGCACTATGATGGCATGCTGTACCATGGTGATGTAAATGTAGCGGGATTTTATGTGTACCATTATT
Organism: Penaeus vannamei; assembly: GCF_042767895.1. NCBI lineage: Eukaryota > Metazoa > Arthropoda > Malacostraca > Decapoda > Penaeidae > Penaeus > Penaeus vannamei. Next base: position 16,547,859 of record NC_091549.1, read on the forward strand.
GTATAAGAATACCATGGTAATGCAAGTGCAGCGTGAGGATATAAGTACACTTTGATTTTTAAGTACAATGATAATTTAAGTATACTATTTTTGGTATAAGTGATGTAAGTGTACCACTTTAGTCCAAGTACCATGGCGATATAAGCGTACCATCTTAGTACAAGTGTAACATTCTGATATAAGTACCATGATGATGTAAGTGTACCGTGATGATATAAGTGTACCTTGGGACAGTTGATAGGTGATGTCTCAGAAAAGACTAAGGTATACTGCATATGAAACCCTCGAACACTGACAAATTCTATACGTTCCTCATTATTACAGACTCAGTTTTTAATACAGTATGCAATGTAATAAATATGGATGGAATTAGCGACTAAAAAGACTAACGAAGGACCTCTACATGTTATCCAATATTCCCCTTTTCAGTCAGTTAGTCCCCTATCCAAGTAACCAAAAGGAATTTTCTCGTACGGGAAATTATATAACGGGTAAAATGGCTGCCTCTATGGTATAATTAGAGCTTTTAGTATCGCTTAGCTGGCTCAAAAAAAAATTCTGATAGAGTGGACTTGCCTCTGACATACGCCAAGGACAGGTGCGAAAGACACAGGTTACCGGGACATGTTGTTGAGGTAAGGGGTTCATAGATCTATTTTCTTTTTGCTTTCTTTTTTTTCTTCTTTTTATTCCTTCTTCGTCTTCTTCTTGTTTTTTGTTCCATTTCTCTCTCTCTGTATATATATATATATATATATATATATATATATATATATATATATATATATATATATATATATATATATATATATATATATATATATATATATATATATATATATATATATATATATATATATATATATATATATATATATATATAAACAAAATGAATAAAACGCATGGACTAACGTTAGATCTATATCTATATCACTTGCTCGGTGTTGTTTATGGCAAGCGATAGCTAGAGAGGGGTTGGGATGGGGGGGGAGGAGACTGGGGCTTGGGGGAGGGGAGTGGTGTTTATTGTGCAGAGCGAGAGCGAAATAACTAGATAGCGGTGCAATGGAGGTGCAATAACAACTGTAATATGTGAATGTGGCTATGACCATGTTGGGAAGTATATCTGAAGATTAAGGAATAACGAAAAGCTGTTGTTTTTTTCTCCTTTCCTCCTTCCCCTCTCCTCTCTCTCTCTCTCTCTCTCTCTTATTCACCCTCTCTCTCTCTCTCTTACTCACCCTCTCCCTCCTTATCTCTCTCTCTCTCTCTCTATTTCTTTTTCCCTCCCTCCCTTCCCCCTCCTTCGCTTTCTCTCTCTCACCCACTTATTTTCTCTCTTTCTCCCTCCCTCCCCCTCTGCCTCTCACTTAGTTATTCACTCTCTCTCTCTCCCTCACTCCCTCCATCTCTCTCTCTCTCTCATTCACATACTCTCCCTTTCTCTTTCTCTCTCCCCCTCCTTAGTTCCTTCCCTCGTCCCTCCCTCTCTTTCCCCTCCCTCCCTCCCTCCCTCTCCCTCCCTCCCTCCCTCCCTCTCCCTCCCTCCCTCCCTCTCCCTCCCTCCCTTCCTCCCCCTCTCTCACCTGGGAGCGACGCGAGCGGCGCCGCCATCCAGCACAGCTGCAGCGCCAGTGCCAGCAGCAGATGGGTGGCACTCCACGTCTCCATGGCTGCCGAGGAGGGTGAGGCTGCGTCGGTCCTTGGTACTAAATTGGAGGCTTATTGGTCCCGGAGGTTATTTCCCCTGGGAGGCGCAGATGGAGGGATGGCCTTGAGGGGCGGGCGAGGACGCGTGGGCGGGCTCAGGGCAAGTGGTCGGGAAGAGGACGTGTGGGCGGGAGGGAGGTTCCAATGTTTTTTTCTTACTTTGTTTTATGTCGCGCTGTTGTTATACCGGTGACGGATGCGGTCACTTGACTCTGGCACTCACTGCGGGTCGAGTGAGCACTGGGGGAGGGGCCAGGGAGGGAGGGGAGGGGCCAGGGAGGGAGGGGAGGGGAGATGGAGAGAGAGAGAGAGAGAGAGAGAGAGAGAAGAGAGAGAGAGAGAGAGAGAGAGAGAGAGAGAGAGAGAGAGAGAGAGAGAGAGAGAGAGAGAGAGAGAGAGAGAGGAGAGGAGAGGAGAGAGACAAAAACAGCCAGAAAGAGAGACAGATCGACAAACAGAAAGAGAGGAGAGAGAGAGAGAGAGAGAGAGAGAGAGAGAGAGAGAGAGAGAGAGAGAGAGAGAGAGAGAGAGAGAGAGAGAGAGAGAGAGAGAGAGAGAGAGAGAGAGAGAGAGAGAGAGAGAGAGAGAGCGGAGAGGGGGAAGGGGAGGTGGCCTAGAGAGAGGACGAAAGGGAGGAGAGGATGGCACCACTTTTATGTCTCTTAAAAGTGGCAGGTTTTATCCGGTGTGCGGAGGGGAGAGAAAAGGAGGAGGGAGGGGGGAGGGAGGAAGAGGAAGGGGAGAAGGAGGGGAGAGATCGGATCAACTGTCCGTTCTTGCTTGTTCGCTTCGTTCTCTCTTCGTCTTTTCCTTTTCCGCGTTTTCTTCCTCCACTCCCAACTGAAAATGAATCTCGTGTTTCCTTCTTCTTCTCCCTTCTTCTTTTCCCTTTTTCTCTCCGCTTTTTTTTTTCTCTATCTCTCCTCCTTTTTTTTCCAATACCACTTTACCGATACGTCTTCATTCACTGTTGTAAAATGTCTTCTTTCTTCTCTCTTTTTCTGTTTCTTATCTCTTCACTTGCTGCCGATTCTCCGTCTGTTATATTTGCGGTTTCCTCTTCTGTTCCCTGCAATGAAGAAAGGAACGCATGGGTGAAATAGATAGAGACATGGGTAGGTAGATAGACAGATAGATAGTTAAATGGATAGATAGATAGATAGATAGATAGATAGATAGATAGGTAGATAAGTAGACAGATAGGTAGATGAATAGATAAGTTGATAGATAGATAGATAAATAGATAGGTTGATAGATAGATAGATAGATGGGTAGATAGATAGATAGGTATATCGATAAACAAACTGATAAATAGATAGACAGATAGGTAGATAAATGAATAGACAGATAGATAGATACATCGGTAGATAGATAGATAGATAGGTAGATAGATAGATTGGTTGATAGATAGAAAGAAAGATAGAGATAGAGACAGCGATAGAGATAGATAGAAAGATAAACAGATAGATAAATAGATAAAGAGAGACAGAACATGCGTATCAGTTGAAACTTTATAACAACCAACATTTTCAAAAAGTTAATGACAGGAATAATATCATTAATGACAAGTATCAGTAGTAAAGAACCAACACTGGAAAATGATACAATTATTTTGAAAATATATAATGAAGACAGTTAAATATAGATTCCAAATTGTATATTCAACATGTTAACAATAACTAATGTTAGCATAAGTTATTTAGCGATTATTTTCCTTTAAATCGTGAAAGTTAATTTACATGTTCTTATCTTTACACTTGAACATAAATCGTAGCTTGGTTTGTTTTCTACCACATTTTTCTGTTTCCTTTAGTATGAACACATAAAAGTTTGCATTTGGAAATATGTCTGTAATTGCAGTACAGAAACTGAGCATAAATTTTCGGACGACCATAAAGAAAACGAGACAGGTTGACATATCGTGGAGATACAGTCACAGACACAGACATAGATACACACAAAGGTACAGACACAGTCACAGTCACAGTCGCAGGCAGAACCACAGGCAGACACACACACATACACTCACACACACGCACACACACACACACACACGCACACACACACACACGCACACACACACGCATAACCCACCAGCAAACCACCCTTTCAGATTCAGACTCAACTTCATTCTATTCTTTTTGTACTTTTGTGTTCTGTACTAAAACAACTTCAGTAACAACAAAAACAGCCACAGCAATATCGAACAACACTGTTGCAACAGACCGGCAATAATAAACCCATTTTGAACTCCAGGTCAAGAGCACTTACTTTTTGGCAATGTTGAAAAATGATCGAGCTGCAACAGATAAAGACCCTGAAGTGCAACGGAGGTCAATTGGGGTCAAAATTGGCCTTTTACGGTCACATCAATTCCAGTCTAGACATCTTTGGGGAACTGGGTCGATGTCTTTCCATCTGCGTGTGTGTGTATGTGTGCATGAGCGTGTGTGTGTGTGCATGTGTGTGTGTTTGTGTGTGTGTGTGTGTGTGTGTGTGTGTGTGTGTGTGTGTGTGTGTGTGTGTGTGTGTGTGTGTGTGTGTGTGTGTGTGTGTGTGTGTGTGTGTGTGTGCGTGTGTGTGCATGTGTGTGTGTGGTTCATTTTATCCAAGTCTATAGAAAACACGAATATTTTTTTCCTTTCCATGATAATATAAAAGATCCATGCTGCCTTTATGTTCACCAATCACTTTTTTCGATTTTTGACCTTAGATCACCTTATTCTTTTCTTTCAAAAGCTCCCCCCCTCTTCCTACACTAGCAGATAAACTCCATTTCACACTATGAAAGGTATCTCTTATCATTCATCCAACGACCTTATATCTATTTTTTTGTGCATTCTCTCATTGTTTTGCCTTTATTTATCTACTTATTCATTTCTAGATTTTTCTTCACACTTCACAGGTACACCCTTGTAAAGTTTCTCTTCGAGGCGACCTAATTTTGCATTCACTTTATCATACTCATATTTTAGCCACCGGGAACTCCACGGCATTACGTATCAACTGTTAGTATCATGATCGTAGTCTGAGAAGGCTCCTATTTCCATATTTTTTTGTTCGTCATAATATTGATACAGAGGTATAACACTTCTGGCTATACAGCAGTGCGTCATGTCTTAGGTGTTGTTTAACCGAGATCTTCTTGTCTAGGTCATATTCTCTCTCTCTGTCTATCTGTCTATCTATCGCTCCTCTCTCTCTATCTAGATATCTCTCCCATCTCTTTTCCCCCTCTCTATCTATTTATCTATCTATCTACATCTAACCTCTCTCTTCCCTCTCTACCCCCCCTCTCTCTCCCTCTCTCTCTTACTCCGGGTCTAAATAGCATTATCCCCGAGGGAGTGTAAGTGTAATGTAAACAAAAACGGGCCGTAGGTAGCTCAGGGACCCAGAGTCGAGAGCGGGCAGTGGAACCGGGCTTTCAAACGTAAACTTCCACGTCCTCAAGTCCGTTCTCGACATCCGTATTGTAATCCTTTTGTTGCAATGTTATTTGGGATAGTAGGGAGTCCCTGTGAATCGCCCCACTCTTATCAGAAATCCTGTTTCCTTCCCGTCCCCGAGTAAGGATAGTTCCGCGCAAACATATTTTCAATTATTCATTCATTTACTTATCTATTTATATATTTTTCGTTTGTTTATGTACCTACTCTATTTGATTCATTTATGTGTTGTTGTTTCTTTTTTACCCAGGGGACAGAGGCTCGTTCTTGTCAAGGGCGCTCGGTCATTTGTTATTCCTACCTGGCCAGCTCTCGTCCTCCTTCACTACTGTGGCACGTCGATATTTTTAGAGGGAGAGAGAAAGGGAAAGATGCACACACACACACACACACACACACACACACACACACACACACACACACACACACACACACACACACACACACACACACACACACACACACACACACACACACACACACACACACACACACACACACACATATATATATATATATATATATATATATATATATATATATATATATATATATATATATGAATATAAATATATATATACACACATGTATGTATACACACACACACACACACACACACACACACACGCGCACACACACACACACGCACACACACACACACACACATACACACACACACACATATGTATATGCATATGTATATAAAATAAATAAAAAGATAGATAGATAGACAGATAGAGAGAGAGAGAGAGAGAGAGAGAGAGAGAGAGAGAGAGCGAAAGAGACAAACGAACAGATAGAAAAAAATATAGGAAAATAGTGAACAAGTAAGACCGGCCAAGTGAGAGAGAAAACGTGGAACCAGACCCCATGACCCATAACCCATAACCCACATCGAACCTCCTCAGGGGACCGACCACCCACGCCCATACTCAAGCGATCCGAGTGTGACGTAACCCTCTCAGAACCTCGGTCCGACTTGTCCCTCGTCTTCAGTCCGTCACGGAATCCTTTATGAGAAATACAGACTCAGCAATTTTTTTTTATGATTATTATTAAGTGTATTACCTTTTTTTTGAGATTTGCTGTCTCTACGCTCTTGAACTCGGTTAGCTATTGATGTGTTTGGGATGTGAAGAAAAACGTTTATATTTATTTTTTGGTTGAATACAGTGGCAAGATTTACATTTCGTTATGATGGTGTAATTTGCGATCCCAGAAATTGTGTTCCGATATTAATAAATCCTATTTTCTCACCCTTTGTTGTTTTACTGAAACTGACAATAATCATGCTTACAACATTACTTCAAAAAAGAATTATTGTTGTTCCCTTTAATTGCTTATAATCCGATTTCCTGTGAGCTCATTATACCAAACGCAGAAAAGATATGAATGGGAATTAGTAATTCTATTCAAGGATTATAATTGACACATTCATATGACGTCATCGGAATTACGTATGTACTCTCTAATCATTCTAATCGTACTTGTCAGGAATGACGTCATATCTGTCGTTATAAATATGGCGCTGTCAATCACTACTGGTTTACTCATTTCGATTTCGCTCGTCCTATCACTTTTCTCGTACTGTTTGCTAAAATTGGTTTGTTGTTTGTAGTCAGTATTCTTTTCTCCGTTTAGTGTCTCTGTTTGTTTATGTTCCTCAGTTTGTGTGTTGATTTGTTTTCTGTTCGCAATCAAGATAATTGTGTAAACAACCTGTAGCAATTTATATGATTGTATTTTGGCCTTTTTTCCCCCTAACGTTCGTCGATGCACCTTATTCTTTTTTTTTCCTTTCCCATCCATTTGATTACCATGATGTAATTTGTATTTAGTAACCATAGACAGTAATATTCCAGTGTTATATAGTCTTCTATTAATATCATAATGTCATAATGTTTCATTCGCGAAACATTCCGGCGACGCTTTCTCTCTCGGTCTGATCCCTGTACACGCTTCCCACAAACTAAGCTAATCTAATTACTAGGGCTATCATACCCTGATTATTTGTAACTTGATTGGAGAGTAACCCAATCGCCAAGCTTCAAGGTATAACTAAGTTTCACCTCCTCCGCTTCTCCTCGACTTTGTTCAATAAGCGACCTGGTGATACATCTTCCGTTAGTTGTTGTTCCGCCTCTTACGTGGGAGGGTGAAAGGAAGGGGAAAGGGGAAGGGGGGGGGGGGGGTAAGGGGTTTTGACAAAGGGGGAGGGAGGGAGGGGGACAAACGAGGGTGGGGGATATATATAATCTTGAAATTAAAGTTATCAGACTAGGATTATATAAGAGATTTGAATTATGCGAATAACGAAGATATATTCGAAACCGGTTAAATGCATCTCTTGTATTGTGAATATATTTCTTTTCACTCATACTTTTTCTATATTTGTCAACATGAATATAAGTCATGCGAAATCACAACTCTAATGACTGATATCATTAGTATTTGCCTTAGTGATCTGAGATGTTGTAGAAGTTTTGACAAAAGGGAGAAGGAGATAAAGAGAAAAAAAAAAAAAAAACATGTGAATCTCCAATTTAAATTTATATGATGTGGATTATAAATAAGCTATTTAAAACCACAATTCTACTAATGACTAATGTAGGTGTTAATGAACTCAAGTTATAGTGTAGAGAGGTATAGCTGATCCCCTTACGTTATAATATTTAACTTGCGGGCGTCGTTGTTTGTGCCAAGCGCTAGCCAGGGCGGGTGGGTGTAGGTGGGTGGGTGGGTTGGGAGCTGTGGTGTATATGGACGAACTAGAAAGACGAAATAGAATAAAAACAGTGGCGTATATGAACAAAGGAACGACTCTATAACAATAGCAATATCTTTTTGCAGAAATGTATGAAGATGAAAACCGGTAATGATGATGGTGATGGTGATGGTGATGATGATGATGATGATGGGGATGGTGATGGTGATGATGATGATGATGATGATGATGATGATAAAATCCCGTTCCAGACCCTGCTAACATAAACATACAAACGAAAATCAAATACCCCTCCCCCCCCCCAAAAAAAAAAAAAAAAAATCTCGGCTACATAATATTTTTCGGTCATCTTATTAACATCAAAGAGAATTTTGTAATTCGGCATCTGACATAAACCTTCTGGGATGCATAGCTCTTGTTGCAAGCATAAGGTTCAACGGACCACCATTAACACGCAATAATCAGGTAGGCAGACAAAATGTTTGATATATGACAAGTAAAGAGAAAAGAGAGGAAGAAAGCGAGAAGGAGGGAAGGAGAAAAGGAGAGAGGAGAGAGGAGAGAGGAGAGAGGAGAGAGGAGAGAGGAGAGAGGAGAGAGGAGAGAGGAGAGAGGAGAGAGGAGAGAGGAGAGAGGAGAGAGAAGAGAGAAGAGAGAAGAGAGAAGAGAGAAGAGAGAAGAGAGAGAGAGAGGGAGAGAGAGAGAGAGAGAGAGAGAGAGAGAGAGAGAGAGAGAGAGAGAGAGAGATAAGAAAAGGGGGAGGGAAGTGAGAGATAGATAGATTGACAGATAGAGATAGAAAAATAGATTCATTCATTGACAGACTGAGATGAGAGAAGAGAAGAAAAGAGAAGAAAAGTAGGAGATAGAAAGAAAAAAGAAAGGAAAAGAGGGAAATAGAAGAGAGAGAGAGAGAGAGAAAGAGAGAGAGAGAGAGAGAGAGAGAGAGAGAGAGAGAGAGAGAGAGAGAGAGAGAGAGCGAGAGAGAGAGAGAGAGAGAGAGAGAGAGAGAGACAGACAGACAGACAGACAGACAGAGACAGACAGAGACAGACAGACAGAGAGAAAGAGGCAGAGAGATGCAGGAAGAAAGTCGCGCATTTCCCTCCGACTCGCCTTACGCAGAGGTCACTCACTAAACAACAAAACCGAAAGAATGATAAAAAAAAAACTCAGCAAAATCAACAGGAAAACAAGCTAATGATGGCCCGGAACTTTTCCAATTTCTGCGAAGACTTCTATGATTCAGTGGCGAGACTTGGCCGCGTATTTTTCAAAAAGTTTTTCAACCTCAGATGCATGGAAGTATATAGCGCCTCGGATGATGGTACACTCCGCCTCGTGACCCTTTCCTTGGTATACATATGTATGCAGATATGTGTGTGTGTTATGATTATCAACGTCATTATCATCATAATCATCATTATCATAATTACTATTTATCATTACCATTATTGTTACCACCATTATGTTGTTGCTATTATTATTATTATCATTATCATCATTATATCCATTATTGATATTATTAATATCACTGTTATTGCAGCATCATAATTTTCATTACTAATCACAATTACTATTTTTAATACTATTATTGTTATTACTATTCTGTAACGGTTACTATTACTATTACTATTACTATTATTTTATTATTATTGTTACTATCGAATCACTGATACGACTACTATTCTATTATTGTTACTATTACTATCATTATTTCTTTTCTATTACTGTTACTATTACTGTCAATAGGGAAGGTCATCAAAACAAAAACACAACGCTTTTTCGCGCAGCTGAATCAGCTGTGAGAACGATGTCAGCCTTCTACAAATCTCTCGATTTATTGCTAAAAAACGTCATGATGAAAAACTTAAGTATTCTAAAGGTACAGAAAGCTTACCAAATCCTTTCTCTCTCTCTGATGGCTGGTCTGAAAGCCCCGGATGTTAGTTTGTGATATTTATCTCTACCTAATACACACGTCGGATAGTTACACAGAAGAGGAGTTGAAAGCCTACAAATCACTCGAAGCTTACAAGTATTTTTTCTTAAGTTTGAAAACAAAACAGGATAATGGAATTTGGTATTCAGCATAAGAAAAAATCGGAATACAGCTGTCTGGATTTGTTGGGCCATACTAATTGTTTGGTTGACCCACCCCTATACAAACACCTGGTGTTTACACATAAAGAATTAAAGGCCTAAAAATCTCCGGAAGGGAACAAGTACTTAATACTGCTTATAAGGCCTGTTTATTTACAAGTAAATACCCAAAACAGAGACGATGTTCGGGGAAATACATCCCCTAAAAAGAGTTATGACGATATAACATAACCGTTTAAATTTTGGAATATATTTATAGAAAAGCTATCGTACGTAGTATTAGCACAAACTCTTACATCACTCCCAGGTGCAGGATCAAAGTTCTTGCGATTGATAGCCAAAGCCTCCTTCTCTCGGGGTCTTTCGCAAAACAATCAAAACTCAAAGTTGAACCTTTTGCTGTCCATTTGCACATCCAATAATAATGTTTCTTAGAAAAGGGTGAAAAAGGATGCGAATCTTATATAAATCAATGAAAAAGGTACGATGTTCACGACAGACCAATACTTAATAACGAAGTGATTTTGCCCACCACTGCCTCCGACTGATCACGTGACAGCTCTGGTGACGTCACGATGACCGTCCCTACAATACAATTACTTTTACTATTTCATTATCATTACTATCACCATTACTATTACTAATACTATCACGCTTGGTATCATCGTCAGCAGCATCAGCTGTCGGCCGCTTCTGGCACAGGGCACGCAGGCAGGATGCCCAATGCAGGAGATGCTGGAGATAGCCCGTGGCACCGCCATTGATCCTGGATGCTGCAAGTGCACCTCTGGCGATGATGCTATTTCTCTCTGCAATCGGTGCAACTTGCTCGATTGCAAAGGAAGGGAGAGGTAGGCTTTTTCTAGACACAGACAGAGGCCGTGAGTTTATATAAACACACACACAGACACAGACACACAGACACACAGACACACACGCACACAGACACACACACACACACACACACACACACACACACACACACACACACACACACACACACACACACACACACACACACACACACACACGCACACACGCACACGCACACACACACGCGTACACACTATTCGCTCATACGCAAAAAGATCTCAGCATATGCATATGTATAACCGAAAAGCCTTCTGGTGCCATTCTTCACTTGCTCAATTTCCTTTTCGTGTCCAAGAAAGCGCCAAGAAAAAACAACCCTTCGTTTGACTCGGAAAAAAGAGAGAAGGGGAGAGGGAGAAGGAAGGAGAGAGTGAGGCAAGTGGAGAGAAAGAGGAAAAAGAAGAAAAGGAAGAAGAAGGAGAAGAAGAAGAAGAAAAAGTAAAAGAAGAAGAAGAAAAAGTAAAAGAAAAAGAAGGAGAGGGAGAAGGAGAAGGAGAAGGAGAAGGAGAAGGAGAAGGAGAAGGAGAAGGAGAAGGAGAAGAAGAAGAAGAAGAAGAAGAAGGAGAAGGAGAAGAAGGAGGAGGAGGAGGAGGAGAAAGAGGCTGAGGAAGAGAAAAAAGGGAAAGAGAATGGGATGTGGAGAAGAGGAAGCAGGAGAAGAAGAAAAAGAAAGGGGAGAAAAGAAGGAGAAGGGGAAGAATGAAAAGGGAAGAGAAAAGTGAAGGAGAGGGAGAAGGAAAGAGGAAATGGAGCAAGTGGATAAAACGAATGAGACGAAGAAGAATAAGGATAGGGAGGAATGCGAAGAAGAAGAAGAGAAGAAAAAAAATAATAAGATCATGATGATGAAGGAGAAGGAAAATGAGAAAGGAATGTGGAATAGAGGAAGGAGAAGAGAAAAATAAAAAGAAAGAGAAAAGATGTGGATTAAGAATAAAGGGAGTAGGAAGAGAAAGAAGAAGGTGGATAAGAAATGGAGAATAGAAAGGAGAAAAGGAGGCGAAGAATGGAGAAGGAGAATAGAATGACAAGAGAAGCTTTAAGGAGAGGCAGAAGGAAGGAAGGAAGGTGTTAGTAGAGAGAAAGAAGAAGAGGAAGGGAGAAGAATAAAAAAAAGAAAAAATAGGAAAAGGAGATGAAAAAATAGGAGAAAAGGCAAATAGTTAAGAAAAATAAGAATAAGAAATAGAAGGAAAAAAGAAGAAAAAGAGAAAAAGAAAAGAAGACAGAAAGAAAGGAGGATGGGAAAAAGAAAGAGAAGAAGGTAATGAAGAGAGTATAAAAAACAGAAGGATGAGGAGAGGAAACAACAAGACAAAGAAAGCGAAGGAGAAAAAAAGACCAAAAAAAAAAAAAAAAAAAAAAAGGAATGAAGAGAAACACAAGAAGGAAAGGAAGAGAAAGGAAGAAAAAAGAAAGAAAGCCAGAGAGCAGAAGCAGAAGAAGAAGAGACAGAGCAAAAAAGGAGTGGAAATAACGAGGCAAAGAAAAAGAAGGAAACAAGAAAATAGAAGAAAACAGACGAATGAAAAGAGGAAACAAGAAGGAAACGAGGAGGAAAAAGACAAAAGAGAAAAAGAAAAACAACATAGAAAAAATAACCCCCCCCCCAAAAAAAAATAGAAGAGAGAAAAATAGATCAAAGAAGGAAAAGAAGAAATGAATAAAACAGAAGAAAAACGAAAGAACGAGGAGAGAGAGCAAAAGGAGAAGGAGGAAAGAAAAAGGAAATGACAGAGACAGAAGATTTCTCGTCGGCGAAACCTGAGTCGGGCGGAAGCAGGAGAAGGCGTGGGTAACGAAGGCGAAAGAGGGGGAGAGGAGGGAGAGGGGAAAGGGAGGGAAGAAGAGAAAGAGGGGAAAGGGAGGTATGAAGAGGAAGAGGGGAAAGGGAGGTAAGGAGAGGAAGAGGGAAAAAAGGGAAGAAGAGATTGAGGAGGGAGAGAAAAAAGAGGGAAAGGGAGTAAAGAAGAGAAAGAGGAAGAAGAGAAAGAGGGGAAAGGGAGGTAAGAAGAGGAAGAGGGAAAAAGGGGAAGAAGAGAAAGAGGAGGCAGAGAAAAAGAGGGGAAAGGAGGAAAGAAGGGAAAGGTGGGAAAGGGAGGTAAGAAGAGGAAGAGGGAAAAGGGGAAGAAGAAAAAAGAGGGGAAAGGGAGGTAAGAAGAGGAAGAGGGAAAAAGAGGAAGAAGAGAAAGAGAAAGGAGAGAGAGAGAGGGGAAAGGGAGGTAAAAAGAGAAAGAGTGGAAGACGGAAAAGAATAAGAAGAGAAAGAGGAGAGAAAGAGAAAGAGAGGAAAGGGAGGGACGAAGAGAAAGAGGGTAAGAGGGGATAAAGGAAGTAGGGAATGTGGGGGAATAGGAGGAAGGAAAAAGGAAAGAGGGAAAGACGGGAAGAAGAGAAGGAGGGGAAAGAGAAAAGAAATGTAAGAGAATGGGGGGGGATAGGGGGAAGAAGAAAAAGAGAGGAATGAGAGGAAAAAGAATAAACAGAGAATTAAGGGGAAGAGTAGAAAGAGGGAACAGCAATAAAAGGGAATAAGAAAAAGACGGGGAAAGGAATGAAAAAGGAGGAAAGAGGGGGAAGAAAAGAGAGGAGAGAGAGGGAGGAAGAGAAGGAAAGGAGAGAGAGAGAAGAAGATAAAAAAGAAGAGAGAGAGAACATGCGAAAGGGGAAAACACACTGAAAGGGAGGGAGAGGAGAGAACGGTGGAAAAGAAGAAAGGGGAAGGAGAGAGTAAGAGGGAAAAGGAAAAAATGTGATAATAGGGGGAAGGGGAGAAAGAGGGAAGAAGAAAAAGAGGAGAAAGAGGAGAGAGAAGGGAATATGTGAAAGAGGAGAATGATGGGAAATAAAGAGAGAGAAGAAAGAAGGGAAGAAAAGAAAGAGAGAGAATAGGTATAAAGGGATGAAGAAGGGAAAGATATGGAAGAAGAGAAAGAGAGGAGAGGCGAAAATGGGAAGACGGGGAAAGAGGAGAAAGAAGGAAATAGGAGAGAGAGAGAAAAAGAGAGGAAACCGAGTACGAAAGGGAGACGAGGGAGGAGGAGAAGGAGAGAGAGGAATGAAGTGGAAGGACAAGTAGACGAAGAGAAGAACATGGGGAAGGGAAAAATCAGGAAATGACAATGATAAAGAGAGAAACAGGAAGAATGAGAAAAAAAAGGGATTGAAACAAGAGGGAGAAATAAGGAAAGAATGAGAGAGAAAAGAAGGACAAGACACAGAAAGAGAAGAGAGAGAGAGAGAGAGAGAGAGAGAGAGAGAGAGAGAGAGAGAGAGAGAGAGAGAGAGAGAGAGAGAGAGAGAGAGAGAGAGAGAGAGAGAGAGAGAGAGAGAGAGAGAGAGAGAGAGAGAGAGAGAGAGAGAGAGAGAGATAGACAGATAGAGATAGATAGGTAAATAGATAGAGAAAGAAGGAAAGACATGTATATATATGTATGTATATATATATATATATATATATATATATATATATATATATATATATATATATATATATATATATAGAGAGAGAGAGAGAGAGAGAGAGAGAGAGAGAGAGAGAGAGAGAGAGAGAGAGAGAGAGAGAGAGAGAGAGAGAGAGAGAGAGAGAGACAGATATAGATATAGATAGATAGATAGATAGATAGATAGATAGATATAGATAGATAGATACATACATAGAGAGAGAGAGAAAGGGAGAAAGGAAGAGAAACGGAAAGACAGAAAAATAGACAGACAGACAGACAGAGAGTAAAGAAAAAGGGCATTGACATTTCCTTTCGCCCACAAATACTTGAAAAAATATAAAGAAATAGCGTTACATGAATAAGGATTTTTTCTCTTCTTTACTATACAAGTGTGACCTCTGACCTTTCACCTCTCTTCGTGCCTCAAAATGTAGATAAGAATAGAGAAAGACGCAGAGAAGAGAATAGAAAGGTAGAGAAAATACGTATAGGCGAAGGAGGAACTAGAGAAAAAAACAGAAAAGAATGGAAAAGACGTATAGAAGGAGGAGGGAATCGAGAAAAGAAGAGAGAAGACGAGGAATAGAAAGTAAAGAATAGAAAGATAAAGAGGAAAATAAGAAAAGAAAGAAGAGAGAAAGATAAAAAAAGAAAGGATGTGAAAGACACACAGACGAAATGAATGAGATGAATAGAGAGAGAAAGAGAAAGGAAGAAAGAAAAGAAGAAAAAAAAACAGGACGAAAGCACGAAAACGGAAAAAAAACTAACAAAATATTAGAATAAATGAAAGAGAGAGAGAAAACAGGAAGATTTCTTAAAGATGTTGATAAAGACTACAAAAAATAAGAATGTTGGTATTAGTACTACGTCAACATCAGAATAATGTACTATAATTGCGATGGTACAGCCACTATCAGTGACTATCATGATGATAATGACGATGATGATTATGATGATGATGATAATAATGATAATGATAACAACAATAAAGATGATGAATATAACGATGACGGTAATAGTAATAATAATAATGCTAAAAATAACAATGACAATAGTAATGATAATAAAGATAACAATAATGGCAACCAGAACAATAATGATAATTGTGATGATCTTGAATATGTGGTGGTGATGATGATGATGATAGTAATAAAGACAATGTGATAATGATAATGACAATAATAATGATAATGATGGTGTCGATAATGATGATGATCGCGGTGACGATGACGATGGCAATAATGATAATGATAAAGATGGTGATGACGATAATGATAATGGTAAAGATAATGAGGATGATGAGTATCTTTATGTAACGACGACGATAGAAAAAAAAATAGCAATGATAACGATATTTGTAATTTAAAAAAATAATAATAAAATAAGAAAAAAAAAAAGTAATGATAACAATATTTGTAATAAATAGTAATGATAACGATATTTGTAATAAATAGTAATAATAACGATATTTGTAATATAAAAAAAGAGGAAAATGATGATAAGAACAGCATCCAAACTGCCACTGCTGATAACAACGATAAGGAAGGATCAGCAACGAAGTAACAAAAGCAAGAAGGCCACTGAATGCACTTCCTGAAAGGGGGGAGAGGGGGGGGGGGCGGCGCTTCCATACCCCCCCCCCCCCCGCCCCCCCATCCCTCAGACACACCCACCAACGCTCGGGCAGTAAAACCTGATTTTGCGATGTAATTAGCTATATTAATGAGGCCATGATTAGATTAGAGCTATGATACCTCCTGTGGGCGGGAGCAGAGATGGGCGGAGGCGGGAGAGAGAGAGAGAGAGAGAGAGGGAGGAATAAAGAAAGGAGAGGGAGAAGAAGGGTGAAAAGGGAGGTGGACGAGGAGAAGGGAGAGAGAGGGGGGAATAAAGAAAGGAGAGGGAGAAGAAGGGTGAAAAGGGAGGTGGACGAGGAGAAGTGAGTGAGAGGGGGGAATAAAGAAAGGAGATGGAGAAGAAGGGTGAAAAGGGAGGTGGACGAGGAGAAGAGAGAGAGAGGGGGGAATAAAGAAAGGAAAGAGGGAAGAAGGGTGAAAAGGCAGGTGGACGAGGAGAAGGGAGAGAGAGGGGGGATAAAGGAAGGAGAGACGAAAGGAAGGAGGAAATAGGAGGACGAGGGGAAGGGAGAGAGGAGAAATAAAGGACGGAGAGACGAAAGGAGAGAGAAAATAGTAGGGTGAGGGGAAGGGAAAGAGGGAAAATAAAGGAAAGAGAGACGAAAGGGAGAGAGGAGGTGGACGAGGGGAAGGGGGAGAGGGCGGAAATAAAGAAAGGAGAGACGTAAGTACGGAGAAAGTAGGGGGACAAGCGGAGGGGAGAGAGGGAAGAATAAGGGAAGAAGAGATGCTGGGGAGAACGGAAGCGAACGAGGAGAAGGGAGAGAGAGGGGAGGATAAAAGAAGGAGAGACGAAAGAAGGGAGAAAGAGGGTGAGCGAGGAGAAGGGAGAGAAGAGGCGAGAGCGAGGAAAGGGAGTTGATACAATCCAATCGTGAGGGGGGGAGGGGGTAGGGGGTAGGGCGGGGAAGGGGCGATGGGCAAGGGTGATCGTCTCATTCATTAAGGGAAAGTGATGCAGTTACCGCCCGCCTGATGGTAGATAAGGGGTAGACGGGCGTTGTGGTGGGCGGCGGGCGGCGGGCGGTGGGCGGCGGGCGGCGGGCGGTGTGGGGGTGAGCGGTGGGGGCAAGCTTGGGAATTGGCCGCGGGGAAGATAGATTCCCATTTGCCTGGAATTCGTGGCCGAAACTGGCGCTCTCCTTTCCTTTCCTTCGATTTTTGGACCTACTGGAGCGCCGAAATTCGCTCTGTTCGGCGCGCTTGGCTGGACGAGGAGAGGTAGATGAGGGATAGCTGTCTATATCTATCCGCCTAGCTATATTTACGTATATATATATTAATCTGGCTATCTATCTTCACTTACACAGACACACACACACACACACACACACACACACACACACACACACACACACACACACACACACACACACACACACATACAAACAAACAAACAAACACACAGAGACACACGTCTGCACAAACATACAGCCTGTGCTTCATACGAACAAAATAACACCTATAATCTAAGAAGAAGAAGAAGAAGAAGAAGAAGAAGAAGAAAACAGACCCCCACGGCAGACCAACGGAGCAGAATCACCAATTATCTCCTCAGAGGAAAATCACCCTTAAAGGCGTCTGCGCTCCCTATCTCTGAGGAAAGGCTTAATCATAGTGTTATAAGAAGAGCCACAGACACGCCAGGAGACATTAGGCTTCTGAGGAACTTCGGAAACAAACAAACGCAGATTCATATACATACGCACACATACAAATAAGCAAAAACACACACATACATACGCATGCATGCACATACAAATAAGCAAACACACACACACACACACACACACACACACACACACACACACACACACACACACACACACACACACACACACAATTAATATCTATTTTCTCTCTTAGCCTCCTTGGTCACGAGAACGAAGCTGCTGATGAACCAGGAAAGGCCAGATTTTAAGGGAAACTGAATGTAAATAATAGTATCAATGTATGTTTTTACTTTAAGGGAAGCTAGATTTAATATAGTGTCAATACCTGTTTGATCTTATGGGAAACTGAATGAAAATTATGAAGTAAATAATGTCTGATTCTGGGAAAACTAAATATAAATAGTGGTGTAAATTATGTCTGATGTAAGGGATACTGAATGTAGATGGCGGTGCAAATATGTCTGATTTAAGGGAACTTAGATATAGATGATGGTATAAATACATGTTTGATTTTAAGGGACACTAAATGTAAATGATGTAAATATATTTCTGATTTTAAGGGAACTTAGATATAAATGATGGTATAAATACATATTTGATTTTAAGGGACCCCAGATATAAATGAAGGTGTGAATACATGTCTGTATTTACAAATGAAGTAAAACTGATGATATAATGTCAGAGGAGTAGCTCGCAGGTGGATAATTTAACTCGAAAGATAAAACATCCTGACGTGTAATAAACAGGCGGTGAAATATGAAAATGTGAAATGAATTGATTACCCACAGGAGCAAGTTTGCGCGATAATGCAGTCTGTGGAATGAAGACAAAATTGCATGATATTCCCTCAGCTTCCCTCACCAGTCTCGTTTTCTTTGTTCTTTTTTCCGTTTGTCTGTCTGTGTGTCTGTCTGTCTATCCGTCGATCTGTCTGTGTGTCTATCCGTCCATCTGTCTGTCTGTCTATCTGTCTCTCTCCTCTCTCTCTCCCTTCGCGCTTTCTTTTTCTCATTCTCTATCTCTATCTCCCTCTCCCCTCGCTCTCTCGTTTTCTCATTCTCTCTCTCCCTCACCCCCTGTCTCTTTCGTTTTCTCATCCTCTCGCTCTCCCACTCTCTCTCCCTTCTCCCCCCCCCCTTCAATTACCCTCTCTATCCCAGTCTCTTTCCCAAGCACTTATAAGTCATCATCTCCCAAATGAACACATATCATAACCCTTTTCTCAGAATAACAGATGGCAACAGTGAGTGGAAGATATGCCTCTCTCTCTCTCTCTCTCTCTCTCTTTCTTTCTCTCTCTCTCTCTCTCTCTTTCCCTTCCGTTATTCTTCCCCATTAGTAGATGTTTTTCATCGGTTTCTTTCACTGAATTTCTCCTCTTCCTCTTGATCCTTTCCCTCTTCCTACCCGTTATCTAATTTTCTTCTTTTACCTTGATTCCTTTATGACTTCTTTTCGTCAACTTAC
>NC_091549.1:16571944-16574444 GCF_042767895.1 Penaeus vannamei
AAAGAAAAGAAATTTAGAAAATGAGAGAGAGAAAAAAAATAAAGAAAATAAAAAAACCGAAATGAGAGGAAAATAACGCCGGATGAGGTTGCCAATGCAGCAATTCCCGTCGCAAGTGCCTTTTAGGAAACCCGTAAAGCGATCTTGACAGGCTATTTGTCCGTCTGTGAGAGCCGCCTTGCAATGGCAAACGGAGGCTCGTTGCATGCCTGTCGTCACCGTGCATGCGAGGTTATGTGTAGAGGTGTTGCACTAATTGTTGCAAGGAACCCCTTCGGCAGAACATCCTCAGTGGAGAATATTAGAATGGGGTAGGGGGGGGAGGGTGAAGGAGAAAGAGATAAAGAGAGAGTTAGAGAATGTGATTAATAGATAGATACTGATAGAGATAGGTGGATATACAGGTATATAGACAGGCCGATAGATAGAAGAATAGATAGGTAAATAGATAGATAGATAGAGATAGAGATACAAAGATATATAGATAGATAGATAGAGAAAGAGAGAGAGAGAGAGAGAGAAAGAGAGACAGCAAGAGAAAGAAAGAAAAGAGAGAGAGAGAGAGAGAGAGAGAGAGAGAGAGAGAGAGAGAGAGAGAGAGAGAGAGAGAGAGAGAGAGAGAGAGAGAGAGAGAGCAGGAGAAAGAAAGAGAAAGAAAGAGAAAGAGAGAGAGAGAGAGACAGAGAGAGAGAGAGAGAGAGAGAGAGAGAGAGAGAGAGAGAGAGAGAGAGAGAGAGAGAGAGAGAGAGAGAGAGAGAGAGAGCAAGAGAAAGAAAGAAAGAGAGAGAAAGAGAAAGAGAAAGAAAGAAAAAGAGAGAGAGAGAGAGACAAGGAGCAAGAGCCCATGAAAAAGAAGAAAGAGAAGGAGAGGGAGGCCGGGGACCACTTCCCCTTAGACCACAGATCCAGGAATAACTACACGTAAAAGTCTCCTCAACGAACGTAAGAGCTTATACGAGATGCCTTTACTATTCACTTTCATTCATTCATCTATGATTTCATTCATACCTTTGCAACATTATCCTCAATGACGGGATGCCTCTACTATTCAATCTCATTCCCATTCATAATTTCATTCATACCTTTACAGCATTTTTCTTAAAGGCCTTTGTTCATTTACACACCTGCGCGTGGAGGATAATCCGTATACTCCCTAGAGAGAGAGAGAGAGAGAGAGAGAGAGAGAGAGAGAGAGAGAGAGAGAGAGAGAGAGAGAGAGAGAGAGAGAGAGAGAGAGAGAGAGAGAGAGAGAGAGAGAGAGTCTGAGAGTGAGAGAGTAAGAAAAAGGGGGAAAAAACACCTTCCCGACCGTTCTGTAAATGGGAGAAAAAATATAAGATTAATTTTGAAAAGAGAAAAGAAAAGACTGACAGAGACGTGTTGACCCCCCCCAAAAAAAAAAAAAAAAATCACCAACATCAACACAGTACAAAAATAGCAAAATAAAAACTAAGAAAAAAAAAAGAAAATCACGCGTTTTCAAAAGGATAAACCGACCCCTATACGCCAGAGCTCATGGCCGGGGTTGCACGCATCTGCCGCCACTCGGAACTTTGCATATGAAGGCAGAAGTGGCTTGTTGACCTTGCCTTGATGCATGGCTAAGCGACCTAGTGTTTGGACTTATCTGTTTTTTTTTCTTTTCTTTTTGTTGTTGATGTTGTTGTTGTTTTTCTCGAGGGCCACGGACTGCTGCTTGTAAAACATGACGGCTGACTGCATGACCGCATTTCTAATTGGTATGTGTGCGGGGAGTGTGGAGCGGAGGGGGGAGGGGAGGGGGGAGGGGTAAAAGGGGCAGGTTAGAGAGGGGTAAAGGTAGGATAAGGGAGGGTGAGGATTAGAGGAAAATGAAGGAAAGAGAGAAAGGAAAGAGATGGAGAGAAAGAGAGGAAAAAAAGAGGAAAATAAAGAAACGGAGGTACTTAAGAGGACAAAGAAGAACAAGAGGAAAAATGTTGGAAAGGACTAAGAGGAAAGAAAACAGAAAGAGCGAGGACAAACAACCAAGAATATCTTTCCTTCAAAGGCATCAGAGATAAAATGTACAATAATTTGATACAGCAATAATAAATATTTTCTTGAAAATGATAAAGTCACTCGCTTAATTTAGGAGGAAAGAAATTAAATTTCATCGCACACAAGCTAACAACAATGTCATCAAAGAAAGAGAATATAAGATGAAACGTCGTGCATAAGCTAACACCCCCAATAACAACGAAACAAACATTAAACGCAAAACAACTCAAGTATAAAAAGGAAAGGAAAAATGGCGAAGTATCGAACGCAAGCAAACCATCCAATATGGCGACCTCTCTGCTCTTCGCTCATTCTCGCGCTTTACAGGCTAATAAACTTTCTATATTCCCCAATTTTCTCGCGCCATTTTCAATCGTTAGTCAGTTGCCGCCCGCAGTAAAGTTCGCCAGAAAATCCCAAGGCTGATGGAAAAATCTTTACGAATCGAACCTTTTTTTTATATTTCGAAGCTTCATATCGT
>NC_091549.1:16579444-16584444 GCF_042767895.1 Penaeus vannamei
AACAATCAATGATTTGTAATATCGCTATTCACGACACTTATGTCCTAATATACAACCCCTTTATTTACTGAATTTAATGCCACTTATATATCTATCAAGCGTGAGATACTCCACAAATATCTCCACAACACTTTAGCCTGATACGCCCCCAGTTACCCTTGTCTCTTGGTTAACACTTTATCCCTAATGCGTCCCTAATTCCCCTACCAATTTCTCTGTCAAGTTCCCTGGTTACGTCTTTTATCCCTGACACGTTAGGCCTGAGTCACGCCTAGTTACCCTATTAATTTCTCTGTCAAGCTTCCTGATAAGGACTTTATCCCTAGGACGCCCTTAATCCCCCTATCCCAAGCTGAGGCCTAACACGTCCCTAAATTCCATACAAATTTCCCCATCAAGCTTCTTGGTTAAGACTTTTTCCCCTAAAACGTCTCTGATTTCCCTACTGATTTCCCTATCAGGCTTCCTGGTTAAGACTTTATCTAGGGCTCAATACGTTCCTAACTCCTCTCTGAATTCCATTTCTTTATCAGGCTTCACGAATAAGAATTTATCTCTAACACGTCCCTAAATCTCCTTTTAATTTCTTTATCAATCTTCCTCGTCAAGGCTTTTATCCCTAACACGTCCCTAACTCCCCTCCCCCGAGCTTCCTAAACAAAAACTTAATCCAAATTTGTCACTAATTTCCCTCTCGGGCTTCCTGGTTAAAAACCTCATCCCTAAGACATCCCTAATCACCCCAACTAACTCCTCCATCAAGCTCCCTGGTTGAGACTTTTATCCCAAACACAAGCGGACGACTCAGAGCAGCCCCCCCCCCCCCCGAGGCAAAGGCGGCGGGAAGACCTCTTGAGTGCAGGTCGTTCGCGAGACCAATTCCCGGGAATCGCTCCCTCCAGCGAACGAGGCGTTATTCCGACTTGACTCCATACGCCGCGTCCGCACCGACCCGCCATCTTGCTCTCGTTGGATGATTTTTTCATATCTGCGTTACGGAAGGAGGATGCTACGGGGGGGAAGTTAAGGGCCGTTGCGATGGTATTGCAGTTTTTACGGAAGTGGGATGATGATGAAAAGGGAAAGGAGGGGATAGGGGAGGAGGAGGAAGAAGAGGAGGAGGAGGAGGAGGAGGAGGTGGTGGTGGTGGTGGAGGAGAAGGAGGAAGTGGAAGAGGAGGAGGAGGAGGAGGAGGAGGAGGAGGTGGAGGAGGAGGAGGTGGTGGTGGTAGTGGTGGTAGAGAAGGAGGAAGTGGAAGAGGAGGAGGAGGTGGTGGTGGTGGTAGAGAAGGAGGAAGTGGAAGAGGAGGAGGAGGAGGAGGAGGAGGGAGGAGGTGGTGGTGGTGGTAGAGAAGGAGGAAGTGGAAGAGGAGGGAGGAGGTGGAGGAGGAGGAGGAGGAGGAGGTGGTGTTGGTGGTAGAGAAGGAGGAAGTGGAAGAGGAGGGAGGAGGAGTAGGAGGTGGTGGTGGTGGTAGAGAAGGAGGAAGTGGAAGAGGAGGAGGAGAAGGAGGAAGGAGGAGGAGGTGGTGGTGGTGGTGACGGAGGAGGAAAAGAGGATGAGGATGAGGAGGAGAAGGTGACGGAGGAGGAGACGGTGATGGAGGAAGAGGAGGGGGAGGAGGAGGAGGAGTAAGAAGAAGAAGAAGAAGAGGAGGAAGAGGTAGGGGAAGAAGAAGAGGAGGAAGAGGTAGGGGAAGAAGGAGAGAAGGGTGGTGGTGGTGATGGTGGATAAGGATGATGAGGAGGAGTAGGGGGAGGGGGTGACAGACGAAGAAAAGTAGGGAGGCAGAGGGAGGGGAAGGGGGAGGGAGGAGGAGGAACAGGAAGAGAAGGGGAAGGACAAAGAGGACAAGAAGAAGAGGCCGGGGAGGGGAAAGGGGGAGGAGGTGAAGGAGAAGATGGAGGTAGTAGAAGAGAAGAAGAAAGAGGAGGCGGGAGAGAAAGAGGAAGATTAGGATCAGGTGGAGGCGGACGGGGATGGAGATAGGGAAGAATAAGAAGGAAAGGGAGAGGGAAGAGAATAAACAGTGATAATGATGATATAAATGATGAATATGATGATGGTGGTTATCATGATGGATAAAAATGATGATTATGTAAATAAGGAAGATGGAGGTAGTGATAATGATAATGATAATAAAAAGAGATAATGATAATCGTAATGATGATGATAATAATGATTGTAACAGGGATGATGGTGATGAGAAGGAGGTTGAGGAATAAGAGCATGCTGATGAAGAGGAAGAGGAGAAGAAGAACAAAGAAGAGGAAAAGGAAGGGTAGGAAGAAGAAGGAGAAAAAAAAAACGAAAAAAAATATGCTTCAAGCAGATGACTAAAAGGGAAGAATAAAACGAAGGAGGAGAAGGAAGCAAGGGAATTCAGAAGACATATGAGTAAAAACAAGGGATAATCTCTTTAGTGTTTCAGGCCTCCCTAAAAACGCCCACGATTTTGAGCTCATTTTTCCATAATTTCCAAAGTTATTTTTCTTTTTCATTTCCTTACGTGTTCTTAAAACGAAAGAGAACCTCCTAAAGACTCAAAAGAAATAACAAAGACCACAAAACCAGGAGAACATCCAATAGAATAAGAATAAGAATAAGAAGGAGGAGGAGAAGAAGAAGAAAAAGAAGAAGGAGGAGGAGGAGAAGAAGAAGAAGAAGAAGGAGAAGGAGAAGAAGAAGAACAACAAAAAACATGACGAAACAGATGTAGCGGAAAATAATAATAAAAAATCAACGACTATTTCTGAAATAAAAAAGGGAAAGGGAAATGGAGAGAGAAAAAGGAAGTAAAGGAATAATGCATTGAATTATGCCAATGATAATAACGATAATAGTTTTAATAATAATATGATAATGAAGACAATAATAATAATAACAAAAGCAACAGTAATAATGATAATGACAATAATAATAATAAGGATGATAATAATAAAAAATATAATAATAACAATGATACAAATAATGCTGCTGCTGATGATGATAATAATGAAAATGGTTATCATTATCATTATTATAATGATGATGATAACAATAACATTAGCAACAACAATGATGAGAGAGAGAGAGAGAGAGAGAGAGAGAGAGAGAAAGAGAGAGAGAGAGAGAGAGAGAGAGAGAGAGTGAGAGAGAGAGAGAGAGAGGGAGGAATAAATAGATAGAGAGAGGGGGGGAGGGAGGGAGAAAGAGAGAGAGAAAGAAGAAGGAGGGAAGGAGGAAGGGAGGGAGGGAAAAAGGAGGAAAGGAGAGAGAAAGAGAAAGAGAGAGAGAGAGAGAGAGAGAGAGAGAGAGAGAGGATAGACACAAAACGAAAGATAGATAGATAGATAGATAGACAGATAAATAGATAGATAGTTGGAGAGAGAGAGAGAAAGAAAGAGGCAGGCAATACGTGTGTTGTACAGATATTTTTGCAAGCTTCCATGTTACGGACCACCAACATAAGCAGCGGCCGCCAATGATGCATGAGGCAGTGTCGTGACCTGCAACACGCCATCACAGCGAGGAAAATGTGCACCAATATCTCCTTAGGAACGTTTATCACCTTCGTCTTCTTCTTCTCTTTCTTCCTCCTCTATATGTCTCTTCTTCTTCATTTTCTTCTATTTACGTCGCCTCTTCCTCTATCTTGTCTCTTCTTCCTCTTCAGTCCCCTTTTCCTTATCTTATTCTATTCTTGTCTCCTCTTCCTCTCCTTCTATCGTTTTTTTTTTCTAAATGTCCTCCTCCTCCTCCTCCTAGTTTTCATTCTCCTCTCTCTCCTTCTCTCCAAGCCTCTCCGCCGTTTTCTCATTTTCCTCTTCCTACACTTCCATTTTACTTCTCCCCTTCTTCCATCTGTTTTAACTCCCTCTCTCCTTCCTCGCACTCGCCTCTCCTTCTCCTGTCCTTTCCACTTCCCTGTTATTTCTTTTAGTTCTTCATTTTCCTCACGTTTGCCTCTCCTGCTCCTCCCTCTCCTCCTCCATCTCTGCGCCGTCTGTTTATTTTTTGGACAAATGACGTATTATTCCCACTATATATATACTTACAAATATAAACAAGATTATATGATAGTAACCTAAGCATAAAGCATAGTAGATAAACATGAAAATAGTAGATATAGAAATAAACATAAAAATAGTAAATGTAGAAATAAACACAAAACTAGTAGATTTATAAATAATCATAAAATGGTAAATATAGAAGATAAAAAAGAAAGAAAGAAAAAAAAAACATAGTACACATGGAAAATAACAAGGTAAACAACATTGTACATATCAAAGTACCCAATAAGCCAACTTACATAATAATAATAACAATAACAACAATACGACAGGCACGTTAAGCGACACGGCTGACAAACAACAAACACACTCTGGACAAATACAGAACAAAAACACCAATATCAGTACATGAGAAATGACTTGACAAGCATTTTCGCCTTTCTGGATTCTTCTTTGCCTGACCTCGCCGAAATCCCTCGGTTGCAGCTTGCGAGCGGGGTGGAAGGGAGAGGGGTGGGGTGGGGTAGGGGAGGGGTGGGGTGGGGTGGGGTGGGGGAGGGGGGGCTAAGAGTCTCTCAGAGGGGTGGAGAGGGGTGGGGGAGGGGGCTAAGAGGGGTGGGGTAGGGTAGGGGGGGGGCTTAGAGTCTCTCAGAGGGGTAGGGAGGGAGGGCTAAGAGTCTCTCAGAGGGGGAGGGGTGGGCAGGGGTGTGGTGGGGGTAGGGTAGGGGGGGCTGCGAATTTCTCCCCTCTCAGGTACGACCCTTAACTTCCAAGAAATTCTCCTCGGTAAGAGTTCTATCTTTGCAAGGTCTTACTCTTCGTCTTCTCTGTCTCTCTATCTTTCTTACTTTTCTTTTATGTTCGTTCTCCATTTCTTTTTGTCTCTGTCCCTGTCTCCCTCTCTTCCCTGTTTCTCCTCTCTCTTTCTTCTTCACTATAGCTGCATATCTCTCTCTCTATCCCCTCCCCCCCTCTCTCTCTCTCTTGCTATCTGCATTTTTATGCCTGTTC
>NC_091549.1:16591944-16596944 GCF_042767895.1 Penaeus vannamei
CTCCTTCCCTTCCTCCTCGCTTCTCCCTCTCCTCTCACCCATTCCTCACCTTCTCTTTTACTCTTTCCCTTTCTCCTCTCTTCTCCCTCTCCCTCTTTCTCCTCTCTCCTTCCTCGCCCTCTCTTTCCCTCCTTCCCTTCCTCCTCTCTTCTCCTTCTCCCCCCTTCCTCCTCTCTTCTCCTTCTCCCCCTTCCTCCTCTCTTCTCCCTCTCCCTCTTTCTCCTCTCCCCGCTTCCTCGCCCTCTCTTTCCCTCCTTCCCATCCTCCTCTCTGCTCCCTCTCCCTCTTTCTCCTCTCCCCGCTTCCTCGCCCTCTCTTTCCCTCCTTCCCTTCCTCCTCTCTTCTCCCTCTCCCCCATTCCTCGCCCTCTCTTTCTCTCCTTCCCTTCCTCCTCTCTTCTCCCTCTCCCTCTTTCTCCTCTCCCCGCTTCCTCGCCCTCTCTTTCCTGGCGTTTGCACAGGAAATGGATTACTATTATCACCCGTTGTTTTTCGGCGCTGGTGGCTTCGAATCAACAAAACCCGGGGACGAAGGGGAGGTTCATTCACTGCTTCACTCGCTTTTGTTCCTATTTTTTTTATCTTCTTTCTATCCCTTTCTTTCTCAATCCCTCATTTTTTTTGTTTCTCTCCTGTTCTCCGTACTGTTCCCCTTTCTCGATTCACTCCCTAGTTCTTATTTATTTCAGGTTCTTCTCGCTATTATTGGAATCTTTTGTTGTCCGTCAATTTTTTTAGACGGTTGTTCGAATACGAGAATGGATGAGATAGGGTTCGGATCGAGACAAAACTGCGTCTGTCACCCCTTATTTGCTTTGCTTCTGTGTTATTTTGCGTTTTGCTGTTTCCAAAATAAGAAAGGATGATGGGGAAGATTGCGATAATGATGTAGCTAATGATGATGATGGTGATAATAATGATGGTAATAATGATGATAATTTTGATGATGGTTATAATAATGATTGTAATAATGGTGATAATTATGATGATGATGTGATAATAATGATGGTGATGATGGTGATAATAATGATGGTAATGATAATGATGGTGATAATAACGATGATAATGATGGTTTGTGTCTAATGGTAATGATGGTGGTGATGATCATTATAATGATATTGCAAATCAGATATGGAATAATGGTAATAATGATATGAATGATGACATTAATGCTACAGTGATAATGATACTAATGATGACGATACTGATGATAATAATACTAATCATAGTAATAACAATGATAATAAAATTAGATTAATGATAATCATAATAATCATTAATATTAAAGAATATTATTATGATCATTATCATTAGTTATCTTTATTATTATCAACATTATCACTGTTATCGTTATTATCATGGCCATTATTATTACTACTGATATTGCTACTATTATTATCATTATCATCATTAATACCATTATTACTATTAGCAACATTAGCATTAGTAGTAGTACTAATAGCATCATTGTCATTATTATCAATACCATTAACATTATTTTTATTACAGTTTTATAGATATTTTTATTGTTCTCATTATTATCATGATTATGATAATGATTATCACAATTACTATTACTGTTGTTTTCATTATCATTATTGTTATTATTATTATTGTCATTATCATTATCATTATTGTCCGTAGTATCATTATTGTCGTTATCATTATCATTGTTTCTATCATTATCATTATTGCTATTTTCACCATTATTATCTTATTGAAGATACTTGTTTTTAATATTTACTATTATTCTTATCATTGCTGTTATTATTATTGCTATAAGTACCATTTTTTTGTTTTTATTATTTTTACTATCATTGTTATAATCATAGTTACGATAATATCAGTAATAATAACATAAACAACAGTAATTCTCATTATTGTTCTTATTGTTATCCTTTTCATCATTATAACTATTTTTATAATTTTTATCCTTATCAGTATTGTTATCAACATTACTATTATCATTGTCATCATTATTATCATATTTTTTATTGTTATTATTGTTGTAACTATTATCATTAATATTTTTATCAGTACTATTGTTATCATTGTTGTTGTTATCATCATTATTATCGTTATCATTGTTATCATTATTGTTATTATCAATAATGTAATTACTATTAGAATTGATATTATCATTATTATTGTTACTTTTGTTACTATCATTATCATGATTTTTATCGTTATTACTTTAATCAGTATTAGTATTATTTTAATAGTTATCAGTATTTCAATTATTATTATTGTTATTATCATCATTACTATTGTTATCATTGTTATTATCATCATTATTGTTATTGTCATTATTATCATTGCTATCATTATGATTATTGTTGTCACATTATTGCTAACGAACAGATCCCCCCCCTCCCCCCCTCCCCCTGCAGCAGCACAGGACCAGAAATCCCCGAAAGATCCTTAGAGCTGAGACGAAGCTTCCATTACTCAGGATTTTCACCTCTTTCTGCAGATCCTCGACTATGTCCTGACTGGAATCCTAAAGCGACGGGGTGAAAAAGTACAGAAAGAGAGAGAGAGAGAGAGAGAGAGAGAGAGAGAGAGAGAGAGAGAGAGAGAGAGAGAGAGAGAGAGAGAGAGAGAGAGAGAGAGAGAGAGAGAGAACGAAAGGGAGTGAGAGAGATAGGTAGTTAACAAAATGGATTTGTATACACACACACACACACACACACACACATACACATATATATATATATATATATATATATATATATATATATATATATATATATATATATATATATATATACATATATATATATATATATATATATATATTTATATACATATATATATATTTATATATATATATATATATATATATGTATATATATACATACATATATATATATATATATATATATATATATATATATATATATATATATATATATATATATATATATATATATATATATATATATACATATATATATATATATATATATATATATATATATATATATATATATATATATATATATATATATATATATATATATAAGATCGGGCCCAATATGGAGGCTTGTGGAACATGAAACAAAAATTGTATGATAAATAAACAATCTTTGAACCATTAATCAATTCCGGGATTTTTCCTTTTATTAAGCAGGATATCATGCCTGAC
Organism: Penaeus vannamei; assembly: GCF_042767895.1. Lineage (NCBI taxonomy): Eukaryota > Metazoa > Arthropoda > Malacostraca > Decapoda > Penaeidae > Penaeus > Penaeus vannamei. Next base: position 16,595,092 of record NC_091549.1, read on the forward strand.
ACTGTCAAAGGCTTTTGATAGATCACACAATGGGAGTAGATTTATTTGTATTTTCCAGGCTGCGTTTCAGATAGACTGATTGGATTCTGGGAATGTTAATAATTACTTTTCTACTATTTTTTTCTAGCAGTTTAGATTTCACTAGGAGTACAGTGATTGAGCACGAGAGAGAGAGAGAGAGAGAGAGAGAGAGAGAGAGAGAGAGAGAGAGAGAGAGAGAGAGAGAGAGAGAGAGAGAGAGAGAGAGAGAGAGAGAGAGAGAGAGAGAGAGAGAGAGAGAGAGAGAGAGAGAGAGAGAGAGAGAGAGAGAGAGAGAGAGAGATAGAGAGAGAAAGGGAGAGAGAGACAGAGACAGAGACAGAGAGATAGAGAGAGAGTGAGAAAGAGAAAGAGAGAGAAAGGCAGAGAGAAAGAAAGAAAGAAAGAGAGAAAAGGGAAGAGAGAGAGAGAGAGAGAGAACACTGCAATATGGCGTGAGATTTCCCTAGTCTTTCTGAGACAAAACTTTCCCCACATTTCACTCTCTCCTTGCTCAACGCGACAGAAAAAAAAACAAAGAAAAAGAAAAAAAAGGAGAGAAAAATCTACCAAACAAATACAAAACTAAGAGAGACATCATGAGGCACAGTTCCCGGACGACGATTAAGGATAATGGAGACAATAATGACAATTATGATAATGATAATGATAATAATGGTAATGAGAATTGTAATGATGACAGCAATAAAAATGGTCATAGTAATGATAAAGATAATGATGTTAGAGATAATGATGATGAATTAACAATGATAATAATGATGATGCTAAAATGATTATAATGATAATAGTAATAATAATAATAATAATAATAATAATAATAATAATAATAATAATAATAATAATAATATTAATAATGATAATAATAATAACAATAATAATAATAATAATAATATGATAATAGCAATGATGATAAGGATAAAAAGTGAGAATAATAATATTCATCGTAAAAGTGACAAGGACAATGATAATAGTATTGGTAATAATGCTAAGAAATAACAAAGGTAATGATAAAGGTAATGAATAAAACGATGAAAATAACTATAATAATGATATTGATAATAGCAATTATAGTAGTAGTAATGATACTGTTACTACTACTGCTACTACTACTACTACTACTACTAATGACGATAATGATGATGATAATGATAATAATAACAATAATAATAGTAATGATAATAATAATGATAATAATAACAATGATAATAATAATAATAATAATAGTAATAAAAATAATAATAATGATAATAATAACGATAATGATAATGATTATAATGATAACAATAATGGTAATAATGATAATAATAATGATAATAATGATAATCGTTATAATAAAATGATAATGATAATAATAACAACAACAATGATAGAAATAGTAATATCAGTGATGAAAGTAATAATGATGATGATATTGATAAGGACGTTACTGAAGATGATGTAAATGGTGATGATAACATGGATAATAATGGCAGTGATAATGAGTATATCTATGGTGTAATGCCAATAATAAGGATGATAATGGTAATAATAATGATAATAATAATAAGAGTGATGATGAGGACAATGATGATGATTAGGAAAGTAACAATGACGATGGTGATAACAACAGCATTGATAATTATATCAATAAAAGTAGTAATAATGATAATGATGGTGATGAGGATACTGACTATAATGATGATAATAGACACAATAATAACAATAAGTATAATGCTTTTATTGATTACATTAATAACAATGTCAATAATGATAACAGTAATGAGGATAACAATAATGATGATAAAGATAACAATGATAATGATAACAATTATAAT
>NC_091549.1:16604444-16609444 GCF_042767895.1 Penaeus vannamei
CCTCGTCAGAAGATATATTTGAAGGGATATTCGAAACCGGTAAAATACAATCAAGACAAATAGTAGTCATTTATAAACAGTTAAGTAAATGAATGAATATTATGCAACTATTTTATTCAAGAAGAAGAAAACAGGAAGTATCTATCAAAGCCCAAATAAGAAAAAAATAATGAAAAATACCCTTTATTCAAGACAAACAATAAAACCGACGGACACAGAGAGAGAGACAGAGAGAGAGAGAGAGAGAGAGAGAGAGAGAGAGAGAAAGAGAGAGAGAGGGAAGAGAGAGAGAGAGAGAGAGAGAGAGAGAGAAAGAAAGAAAGAGAGAGAGAAAGGGGAGGGAGTGTGGGAGAGAGAGAGAGAGAGAAAGAGAAAAAAAGGAAGAGAGAGAGAAAGAAAGAGAGAAAAGGGAAGAGAGAGAGGGAGAGAGAGAGAGAACACTGCAATATGGTGTGAGATTTCCCTAGTCTTTCTGAGACAAAACTTTCCCCACATTTCACTCTCTCCTTGCTCAACGCGACAGAAAAAAAAACACAAAGAAAAAGAAAAAAAGGGAGAGAAAAATCTATCAAACAAATACAAAACAAAGAGAGACATCATGAGGCACAGTTCCCGGACGACGATTAAGGATAATGGAGACAATAATGACAATTATGATAATGATAATAATGATGATGAGAATTGTAATGTTAACAACAATAAAAATAGTCATAGTAATAATAAAGATAATGATGATGAATTAACAATGATAATAATGATGATGCTAAAAATTATTATAATGATAATAGTAATAATACTAATAATAATGATAATGATAATAATAACAATAATAATATGATAATAGCAATGATGATAAGGATAAAAAGTGAGAATAATAATATTCATCGTAAAAGTGACAAGGACAATGATAATAATATCGGTAAAAATGCCAAGAAATAACAAAGGTACTGATGATAAAGGTAATGAATAAAACGATGAAAATAATTATAATAATGATATTGATAACAGTAATTATAGTAGTAGTAATGATACTGTTACTACTACTGCTACTACTAATGACGATAAGGATGATGATAATGATAATAATAACAACAATAATAGTAATGATGATAATAATGATGATAATAACAATAATAATAATAATAATAATAATAATAATAATAATAATGATAATAATAATAATAATAATAATAACAACAATAATAATAACGATAATGATGATAATTATAATGATAACAATAATGGTAATAATGATAATAATAATGACAATAATAATAATCGTTATAATAAAATGATAATGATACTAATAACAACAACAAAGAAATAGTAATATCAGTGATCAAAGTAATAATGATGATGATATTGATAAAGAAGTTACTGAAGATGATGTAAATGGTGATGATAACATGGATAATAATGGCAGTGATAATGAGTATATCTATGGTATAATGCTGATAACAAGGATGATAGTGGTAATAATAATGATAATAATAATAAGAGTGATGGTGAGGACAATGATGATGATTAGGAAAGTAAGAATGACGATGGTGATAAAACAGCATTGATAATTATATCAATAAAAGTAGTAATAATGATAATGATGATGATGAGGATACTGACTATAATGATGATAAGACCTAATGATAATAGACTCAATAATAACAATAAGTATAATGCTTCTAATTATTACATTAATAACAATGTCAATAATGATAACAGTAATGAGGATAACAATAATGATGATAAAGATAACAATGATAATGATAACAATTATAATAATCATAACAATGATAATGATAACAAAGTAGGATAATAATAACATTGGGAACAATAGTAATATCAGTAATGACACTTATCATAAACATGACAACAAAATGAAAATCATGATTATGATGACAGTAATAGTAATAACACAGTCACCATCATTATTGTTGCCATGCTGGTAATTACTTTTAAAAATATATATATTATTATTACTATCAGGGCTGATATTTTTATTACTGTTATTACTCTTCCCTGGCTATCGTTATTGGAATATCATATATGCATATGCAAATACAACAAAAAAAATGTATGGAACTGAATGGACAGTATGCAATTATTTATTTCCATATAGATGTGAATAAAAGGTATGTTATTGTTTTAAACCAGATATACAGCTAAAGCAATAAAAAATGGCGTTTCTCTTTTCTAAACAGCTAAAAAAACCTAATATTGTGCAATTATATCAGTCCAGATTAACAGCTTAACAGATAAATAAAAGACACGTAATATTTTTAGAAAGGAGTATGTATATGCTTCAGTTGAAGAGATAGAAAGTAAGTATCTAGTATTATGAATACTTCATCAAATGAATAACTGTACCAATTCTTGTCAAGAAAAACACTAAAACAGATCAATTGCAAGTTTTTTGTGACAGTTCAGAAAATGCATTTGAGAAAACGTACATCATATCTATAGTGCAGTATAGATAAACGGTTATATATATATATATATATATATATATATATATATATATATATATATATATATATATATATATATATATATATGTATATATATATATATATATATATATATATATATATATATATATATGTATATATGTGTGTGTGTGTGTGTGTGTGTGTGTGTGTGTGTGTGTGTGTGTGTGTGTGTGTGTGTGTGTGTGTGTGTGTGTGTGTGTGTGTGTGCGTGTGTGCGTGTGTGTGTGTGTGTGTGCGTGTGTGTGGGTGTATGTGTGTATGGTGTGTGTGTATGTTTCTTTCTCTCTCTCTCTCTCTCTCTCTCTCTCTCTCTCTCTCTCTATATATATATATATATATATATATATATATATATATATATATATATATATATATATATATATATATATATATATAAATATATAGGCCAAATAAACATTTTGATAAATGAATAGGTAAACCGTATTCATGTTGATAAATGTAGAAGGGTATGAATGAGAATGAATATCTTACAATACAAGAGATATATTTTGCCGGTTTCGAATAATATCCTCGTCAGAAGATATATTTGAAGGTATATTCGAAACCGGTAAAATACAATCAAGACAAATAGTTAATCAGAAATTAAGGGAAGTATTCAATGTAGTCATTTATAAACAGTTAAGTAAATGAATGAATATTGTGCAACTATTTTAATCAAGGAGAAGAAAACAGGAAGTATCTATCAAAGGCCAAATAAGAAAAAAATAATGAATATTAAATACGTTTTATTTAAGACAAACAATTAAACCGACGGACAGACAAGTACCAACACTGCCTTTGCTTTAACCGGGGAAACTCTTGTGTGTTTTGACTGAGTTTCACCCCACCCCCCCTCCCCGTGGGCAATTTACGTTCACGCCCATACCCCGGGGGCGAAGAAGCTCGGTTCATTTGTTAGTTTAGCGTTGTTGTTGGTGGGGGCCGTGTGTTGGTTCTACTTCCCCTTCTGTTGCTCTCAGCTGACTCGTGAGGGGAGGGGGGCGGGGGCGGGGAGGGACCAAAGTGCGTCAGTGACTGAGGCTTCTGTTCTCGCGTTGTACGATTTTCCGAGGTTGTGCGTGTGTGTTTCGTTTCTTGTTTCATAAAGTTCTCTTTTTGGTTTGTCTTACTTCGATCTCTGTTTCTCACTGTTGGGAAAGATGTGTTTCTCTTTCTCTGTATCTTGTCTCTGTCTGTACCTTCCTTTGTCTCTGTTTCTGTCTGCCTGTGTCTGATTGTCTCTCTGACTGTTTCTGTTTCTCTCTCTCTCCCTCTCCTCCATCCCTCCCCCCCTCTCTCCATCTCCCTCCCTACCCATCTTTACTCCCCCATGCTACTCCTCCCAGCATCCAATTTTCCCCTTTGTATCGCACCCGCCCGCTGAAGTCCTTTGTCCGCCGCCCTCCGCGTGTGATCATGGGCTTTGGAGAGCGATGCTGTCTGCCTTCCCACCCGCGCTTGTTTTCTTCCGGGGATTCTTAAATTCTCGCGTTAAACCCTCTCCCTCCCTCGTCCTCTCTCTCCCAAGCCGAAGGGTCCGTTCAAGCTCTCGCCCTCTGCACGCGGCGGGGATGCAGGCGGATGTCGGGCGTGGAAGGAGCTCACGCGGGTACTCGGGCAAAGGTATAGATGGGTGTTTGTCTTTTTGTGTAAGTGTGTGGATATTTGTTTATTTTATAATTTTTCGACCTACTATTTATCTATTCATCTATGTGAGTATTCTTGTCTATGTGTATATACATATATGTATATATATATATATATATATATATATATATATATATATATATATATATATATATATATATACAGACACGTAAATGCATATGAATGTGAACACAAGCACAAATACAGTAACGTAGACACAAAATGAAAATGAAAACAGCCACAGTAAGAAAAAAAAAAACGTTACGTTTCGAGCCCTTTACGAGTTCCTCTTCAGGCGATTTATTAATCACACACAAAAAATATATATGTATGTGTGCCAATATGGACACGCATACACACACACACACACACACACATACATTTATACACACACACGTTCCCTGAAAGAGACCTCCCCGAGAAGGCCCTTCTGAGAGCCGGCGACTCAGAGGAAAGTCCTTCGCGGGAAGGATCGCGTCTCGAATGAAACGTCTTTCCTCAAGGAGCGGCAATCTCGCCCATCAAAGACCCGGAGCTGAAATCGGCGCAGAAAGAAAGGCCCAAGAAATGGCTGCTGCTTTTTTCGACACAAAGTATCTGGCTTCTGTGAGTGGTCTTTACCTGCTGCTCCTCGTGCGTGTTGTCTCGTGTATGTATAAATATATATATATATATATATATATATATATATATATATATATATATATATATATATATATGTATATATATATATATGTATATATATATGTATATATATATATATATGTATATATATGTATATATATATATATGTATATATATATATATATATATATTTATCTATCTATCTATCTATCTATCTATCTATCTATCTATCTATCTATCTAT
>NC_091549.1:16621944-16634444 GCF_042767895.1 Penaeus vannamei
TATTACCTGACCAATGTAAGTGAGAAAAACAAACAAAACGACAATCTTTCTTCTTTGAAAACAAACGATACTCTTTAGACACTAATTCACTCTCCACTTTGAGATACCCACACAAGAGTTTTTCGCATATCATCATCATCATCATTATTATCATTATTATCATTATCATAATCATTATTATTATTATCATTATCATTATTATTATTATCCTTATTATTATCATCATTATCATTATTGTTTTTTGTATAATCAGCATCATCATTAATATCCTAGAATCGAAAATTTGCATTTTTTTTTTTTTTTTTTTGGGGGGGGCGAGAAAATTCCCTTTGGAGTTTGAACGACGAAACCATCTTTATACATGCGTCACGTGGTCGTGTTTTTGAAATTTTTAAATTCATAGTTTAGATTTCTATTATTGTTATTGTAATACATATAAGATTATTATTTTTTTTTTCATTTCTAATGTTATTATTATCATCACCACCGTTATCATCATAGTCATCGTTATCATCATCAACCTCATCATCATCGTCGTCATCTTTATTATTATCATCACCATCATCATCAACACATCACCTCCATCACCATCATTATTATCATGATCGTCACTATCACTGTCATTATCATTATCATCATCATCGTCGCCATCCACCTCATCATCATCACCACCATCATCATCATTAATGTGTGGTGGTTATTTGGTTTACTTATTTATTTTGAATTGGTTATTGCTTCGCTTCACTAACTATCGTTTTTTTCGCCAATTTCTCTCAAAATATAAAAAGCAACGCAAACTTGATAAAGATTGGGTGGGAGAGATGGATGGAAGGATGAAGAATAAGGAGAAAAAGAAGGAGGAGGAGGAGGAGAAGGAGGTGGTGGAGAAAGAAAAGAAAGAAGAAAAGGAGGAAGAAGGAAAAGAAGAAGTAGAAGAAGGAAAAAGAGAAGTAAAAGGAAATGAAGTAAAGAAGAAACAGAAAAGAGAAGACGAATAAGTAAAAAAAAGACAATTAACAATATGATAAATGAATAAGAAAAAAAACAAACAAACACGAAAGAACGAAACAAAAAAACAAAACAAAAATATAACAAAGAAAATTTAAGCAAAGACAACGAAGAAAAGAACAAGAGAGAGAGGGAAGAGAAAATTACAAACCAAGGAAAATGAACAGGACAATAAACAGCGAGAAAAATGGCGGGGAAAGAGAGCGAGGAATAACGACGAGAAAGCGAAGTAACGAAATTTTGGGGATGAGGCTGATGGTGGTGGTGGTGATGGTGTTGCTTGCGTGAGGATGGTGGTGGTGATGATGGTGATGGTGTTGCTTGCGGAGGGTGGTGGTGATGATGGTGATGGTGTTGGAGGTGGTGGTGGTGGTGTTGCTTGCGGATGGTGATGGTGTTGGAGGGGATGATGATGTTGCTTGCGGATGGTGGTGGTGTTGGAGGTGGTGGTGGTAAAGAAAAAGTTTATGGTAATGATGGTGATGGGGATAGTGTTGAAGATGGTGGTGGCGGTTAAGACAAAGTTGGTGATGGTGTTGCGTGCGGTGGGTGGTGATGATGATGGTGATGGTGTTGCCTGCGGATGGTGGTGGTGCTGGAGGTGGTGGTGGTGGTGGCGGTTAAGATAAAGTTTATGGAAATGATGGCGATGGGGATGGTGTTGAGGAAGATAAAGTTGGTGATGCTGTTCCTTGCGGATCGTGGTGGTGTTGGAAATCGTGGTGGTGGTTAAGATAAAGTTTATGGTAATGATGGTGATGGGGATGGAGTTGAGGATGGTGGTGACGGTTAAGATAAAGTTGGTGATGGTGGTGATGGTGATGATTGTGATGGTGATGGTATTGCGCATGGTGGTGGTGTTGGAGATGATGGTAATGCGATAGCGATGGTGTTGGGATGTGATGGTGACGTTGGGGATGGTGGCCGTGATTGTGTTGAGGATGATGACGATGTTGCAAGTGGTGGCGGTGATGGTGATGACCGTGGTGTTGGAGATGACGGTGTTGCGGATGGTGATGAAACTCATACCGGTGTTGAGGACGATGAGGAGGATAGCGATGTTTGTGATGATGAAGATGATGATAGTGGTGTTGATGATAGTGATAATAACAATGAGATTAATAGAAATGATAAAACGGAAGAAAACGCAGTCATCAAACACCAGAAAAAACGTACAAGAAATAAGAAACAAGAAATAGAGTAATAATGACTAAAAAGACGGAAGTGAAGACGAGAGAAAAACAAAAGTTCTCAAAAGCGCACCGATACGTCACCATCAGGCGGAGGAGTATTGGAACCCTGGCTCGTGTTCCAATAAGGCAGCCGAAGTCTTTTGAAAAAAAATGGAGAAGGATTTCAATAACGAAGCTATGGGAGGTTTTTGCTATTTGGGGAAATATTTTTGAAATAGGGAAAATGAAGGAGGAGGAGAAGGAGAAAAGGGAGGAGGAGGAAGAGGAGAAGAAGAAGGAGGAGGAAGAGGAGAAGAAGGAGTAGGAGAAATAAAAATAGGAGGAAAAAAGCAAAAAAAAAAAAAAAAAAAAAAAAAAGTAAAAAGGACGAAGAAGAATATAAAGAAAAAAAGAAGATATGAAAAAAATAAAGAAGGCGAAGAAACATGTGAAGAAGACAGGAGCAGAAGAAAAAAGAAACAAAAAGAGGATAACGACCACAAGACTATAAAACAACAGAAAAAATAAGATCAAGAAAAAAGTTCCAAAAAGAAATAAAGAAAAAAAAAAAAAACACAGATAGAGTAAGAAAAAAGAGAAAGCAGAAGCAGAATCATCATAATAAAAGAAAAAATCCCGCTCGGCCTCCTCCAGTTCCTTTAAAGCCTCCAAGAGAAGAGAACGGCTAGCTAGCTGGATAAGGCAGCCGTTTATCAAGCCTTATCTATCCTCATCCAGCGTCTTATCCTCCCCCGGCTGCGATGAAGGTCCACAGTGACCTTGGCAGGCTCTCGGGGTTGTCGTGTCCGCTGCGCCTTCGTCAAGGTCTTCGTCAGGAGGTTTAAGTTGACTTAGGTTAATCGTGGGAGGGCGAGTTGGAGATGGGCTGGAGAAGGGGACGGGGTGTGTGTGGGTGGGGGGTGATGTAGGTGCGAGTTTTGTGGTTTTTTTTTTCGTTTTTTTAAGTCTTCTTTGTTTTCTCTTTTTTCATTCTTATTTCTGGTTCTTTTTCTTGTTTCTTGTTCTCTCTCTTCTCTCATCTCTCATCTCTCTCCCTCACTTCTTTCTCTTTCTCTCTCGTCCCCCTCCCCACCCTCTCTCTACCTATCTCTACATCTCTCCCTCTCACTACCTCCCGAACGATAAGTAGACTCGAGTGAAAAAAGACAAAGGAAAAGGAAGAATAAGATGAAGAAGAAGAAAAAGAAAAGAAAACCGGGAAAATTTCAGGAACGTGGGGCCTTCTCTCGCAAGATTCCTGGCAGCGGCGTGGTCCCTCTGCCACACAAAGAAGATTCGCCATTATTGGGTTTTCTCTTTCGTCTGGACGTGTCTACCAACCTCAGGCAAGTCCTCTAGTTTGAATTTACTATTTTTGAAATTTTATTTATTTATTTATTTTTTTTTGGGGGGAGGGATTTTTTTTTTTTACTATTTTTGTTTTATTTTAGGTTGACTTTTTGTGAATTTTAGGTTGTTTTTTCAAGTATTTAGACTGATTTTTAAAATTTTTAGGGTATATATTTTTGGATTATTTTTAGAATCTTATCTTGCCTTTTTTTCTTTTTTTCTAAATCTTAGGTTGACTTTTTCAAAATTCTAAGTTAAGTGTTTTTTTCTTCTAACTTTTAGATTATCTTTGGAAGATTAATTGGACTATTTTTAAATATTTTATTTTAGGTTTGCTGTCTATGTGATTTTGGGTTTGCTTTTTTTCGATTTTTTGTTTTACTTTGGGACTTTAGGTTGACTTTTTTAATCTATCATCTTTGGAATTCTAGACTTACCATTCCGTCTCATTTACTGCCTTTGCCAGTTTTAGATTGAAATCGTTAATAATCAATTAATATCCCTTTTTCTAAATTTTCTCTGGGATATTTATTTCATAAATTGTTGCTAAATATTCATTATGAAAAAGACGAAGTTAATCATGACCAAATTCTAGTACTGCGGAGGAAGAACATGTTATATGTTATAAATAACAACCTCGAAATAGTGGGATGATTTCAGAAACGCCAACCAGCTTTTACAATATAAGGAAACCAATTAAGGCAACTAATTAAGAAGACCAATTAGCACAAAATAGGATGATTAGGAGGAAGAGCACCCTCTCCATTACTTTACATTGCGTCATTTGTTAGGAATCGAAACTAACCAAGACACTAGAGCTTTTTGTACTTTTAATAGTGTGTGTGTGTCAATTAGGTTTCAGTGGGCGTGGCTTGGAATGCGGAATTTTCATTCATGAGGAATCGGAAGCGGGAGATTTCGTTCATAAGGAATCGGATACGGGAGTCTTCATTCGTAAGGAATCGGATACGGGAGATTTCCTTCATAAGGAATCGGATACAAGAGATCTCATTCGTAAGGAATCGGATACGAGAGATTTCATTCATAAGGAATCGGAAACGGGAGATTTCATTCGTAAGGAATCGGATACAAGATTTCATTCATAAGGAATCGGATTCGGGAAATCTCATTCATAAGGAATCGGAAACGGGAGTCTTCATTCGTAAGGAATCGGATACGAGAGATTCCATTCATAAGGAATCGAATACGGCAGATCCCATTCATAATTAACCAGGGATCCAATTTAATGTTCAGTCCAATAATGAATGTTTCATTGATCACTGAAACACTGATTAACTATTGATTCTGTGATTGGCCACTGAATCATATGTGACATTATTGAAAGAGCAAAGCTAGAATCATGCAGAGTAAAGTTTAAGACTTATCTTGATTGATTACTAATTTGATAGGGCAATTAATGGACATCATTGGAAAACTATGCTTATTTAATTCATAAGAAGAGATAAGCCTCCAAAAATAAAAGATTCGGGCTCTCCACTTCAATAAAAAGAAAAAAAAAAGGAAAGAAATAAGAAAAATAGATAAAAAAAAAATGGAGAATGAATGGTAACAAAAATCTAAAAAAAAAGGATTAATAAAAATGAATGAAAAATAAAATTATATATATATATATATATATATATATATATATATATATATATATATATATATATGCATAATGAATAAATAAATAAAAGCATTGTCACAAGAAAGTATAGTCCTTGACGTTAATGCTGACTCTCCCGCATTAGACTGACAGGCGTACCAACCTCGCCGAAGTGAAGAGGAAGACAACCGTAATAGAAAAATACCATAAACTTCTCTGCTGACGGAAAGACATGGCTTGGTGAGCATTTGTTTCTCGTGTGAGAATAAGAGGTGAAGATGAGATGTTGTTGTGACGTGCTGTATGACGAGAAGGTTGGATATTAAACGTGGGTGGACGAGAACATGTCATAAAAGTTTTTTTTTTTTCTTTAATCTGTCCATTCATTTTTTTTTTTTTTTTTTTTTAATCTTTGTTTCTTGTATTCTTAATTTATTTTCCGTTTTCTATTCCCAACTACAAAGGACATAAAATGAACGAACAAGAATCAGAGAAATACGAAAAAAAATCTATGTATATATCGCTACAAAATATCTCCCGTTCTTTTTCTTTCCTGAAAACCATTGCTATTATCATTTTGAGACTGCAGAACCCTGGCAAAAAATCCCCAAAATGATATCGTCTAACTGCAGACTGGACGCAAACAGATCTAGCAATCACCCATCAATCATTAAATGAAGGGACCATTCAGCTAGTCATTTCTTTGTCCCCGTCTCTCTCTTTTCGTCCTTTATTCCTTCTCTCTCTCTCTCTCCTTTCTTTATTCCATCTTCTGTCTTTCATTCTCTTCTTTCTTTCATATTTTTCTCTTTCTCTTTCATTCTCTTCCTCTTCTTTATCCTCATTCTCTGTCTCACTTTTTATCTTCCTTACTCCCTCCCAAACTCACTCTATTCCGCCATCCTCTTTCTCTCTCTCTCCCTCTCTAGATGGATAATCTGTCTCATACACACACTCCCTCTCTTACTCTATCTCCCCGTCTCTGTCTCTATCACGTCTCTTTCTGTCCCTCCCTCTTTCTTTGCCTTTCTTTCACGCTTTCCCCCTCCCTCTCTTTCTTCCCCTTTGCCCCCTCTCCCTCCCTCTCTTTCTTCCACTTTCCCCCTCTCCCTCCCTCTTTCTCTCTCTCTCGCTATTTGTTCCCTTTCTCTTCGTCTTTCTCTCTCTCCCGCCTTCTGTTCCCCTTTCTCATCCTCTCCCGCCAACCTCTCATAGACTCCGAGAATTTCATAAGGGCTGAGCGAGCATCAGATAATGGAGGATCGGAATGCTCTTTTGTCAACGTGTCAGTATCAGATGCATCTTCAGTATATTCAGTGTGTTCATCCCTTATTCACTATATTCGCTCTATGATGTTTTCAAAATATGCGCTATGTAGTCGCAATATACGATTATATTCAATATATTCAGAACTTGTTAATTATACTCACCACTTATACACTTCATTCAACATATACTTTATTAACCATGTAGTTACCTTATTCCCTAAATATTCATAATATTCACGGCATGTTCAGCATATGCTCCTACACTGTTTACATGTGGCTTATCTGCATGATTAATAAATTATGCTGTAATGAATTACGACTGTTCTAAGACAGTAAAAATAGAGGAGAGAATGGAGAGAAATACAAATACACACACGCAGAGAGAGAGAGAAAGAGAGAGAGAGAGAGAGAGAGAGAGAGAGAGAGAGAGAGAGAGAGAGAGAGAGAGAGAGAGAGAGAGAGAGAGAAATGGATTTCTAGTTACTATTAGATGCTTACCTTTACCACGAGTTATTTTGTGAAAGCCACAAACTTTGTTCAGCAGTTTTCCCTTAGTTCTTATCGCTGTCATGAGCCAAACGGAAATGTTAAAAAGTATTACACACACCATGTTCTGTTTCATTTGCCTTTATGTAGTTTCCCCCAAAACGTATGCAATAAAGGTTATGTTTCGAATTATATGCTTCATTTTTATTTTTCCGGTTTAAAGTTTGTCCATTTCGTGAAATGAGCAACAATCAGACTGCCCCGTCCATGAGCAGGGCCATTTCACAAACGAGATGTAACATATTCGTATAGATAAATGCATTATATGTTCACACACGCGTACATACACACACACACACTAAACAACTCACTAAAAGGAGTGTTCAACTAGGAGCTAATAATCTTCCATAATTACCTATCTCATCATACGTAAGTAATGATAGCGAAGTTTTATACACACTCGCCGTGAGTCCTCGGTGGAAATTGATTTCGTGGTTCAAAGTCAGAAGTACCGAGGTGTATCTATGAAGGATGGAATAAAGCACTGAACATCGATATGAATAAATGCCATGACTCGAAATAGTGATAGGTTTGAAACACTCCTTCTTGTGGGGGTCTTCCGGAACGCTTCTCGTGGACATTCTGGACATTGGCTTCAAACTTATCTCTTATACAGTAAGTCACGCTGGTGGATCTGACTGAAACGTCTTTCTAAACTGTCTTTGAATGAATTTCCTTTGTTTAAAGCATAGTCTGACTGCCATCATTAATTCAAATGGCTTTAATCTAGAAGGAAAAAAACGTCAATTGAGTTATTAGCTGCTAGAGTGTGAATACATTTTAATAAACACCTACTTTACAATTATTCAAAGCGTGTATCCATATTTTCGGGACACCCTTTGTATATATATATATATATATATATATATATATATATATATATATATATATATATATATATATATATATATATACATACACACACACACACACACACACACACACACACACACACACACACACACACACACACACATATATATATATATATATATATATATATATATATATATATATATATATATATATATACATACGTGAAAGATGGAATAATGCCATACCGCATTGATATCATGAATATATAAGCTCTCCGATAGGGTTCGAACCCCCACTGTAGGTAGGTAATGCCTATGGATGCTAGATAACTCCTAGTTGCACACTCCTTTTAATGGGTCGTGTATCAGTGGTTAGAGTGACCGTCTTGCAAGTTCCTTGCAGTGGCGGTTGGAATCCCTATCGGAGAGGTTATATATTCATATATAAATACATATATTATGTATATATATGTGTATATATATGTATATATATATGTATATGTAAATATATATAAATATAAATATACAAACACCCACCCACACCCACACCCACATATATATACATATATATATATATATATATATATATATATATATATATATATACATATATATATATATATATATATATATATATATATATATATATATATATATATATATACACACATATGATTATACGTACATATATATGTAAATATATCATGATTACCATAATTTATATTGTTATAATTAACATTGTCCTTTTTAAATCCCTTTTACCAGTTGCTATAGGGAGAGGCATTTAGATTTTCACCTTCACCCTCACCTTCACTTTCGCTTTCAGTATCCGTTTCACTCACACCTTCACTTTCCCCCACACCCTCATTTTCATCGTCACACTCATCTTCACCTTCACTTTCACTATCCGTTTCACTCACACCTTCACTTTCCCCTCACCCTCATTTTCACCGTCACACTCATCTTCACTTTCGCTTTAAGTATCCGTTTCACTCACACCTTCACTTTCCCCTCACCCTCATTTTCATCGTCACACTCATCTTCACCTTCACTTTCACTATCCGTTTCACTCACACCTTCACTTTCCCCTCACCCTCATTTTCACCGTCACACTCATCTTCACTTTCGCTTTAAGTATCCGTTTCACTCACACCTTCACTTTCCCCTCAACCTCATTTTCATCGTCACACTCATCTTCACATTCACTATCCGTTTCACTCACACCTTCACTTTCCCCTCACCCTCATTTTCACCGTCACACTCATCTTCACCTTCACTATCCGTTTCACTCACACCTTCACTTTCCCCTCACCCTCATTTTCACCGTCACACTCATCTTCACCTTCACTATCCGTTTCACTCACCCCTTCACTTTCCCCTCAACCCCATTTTCACCGTCACACTCATTTTCACTTCCACTATCCGTTTCACTCACACCTTCACTTTCCCCTCACCCTCATTTTCACCGTCACACTCATCTTCACCTTCACTTTCACTATCCGTTTCACTCACACCTTCACTTTCCCCCACACCCTCATTTTCATCGTCACACTCATCTTCACATTCATTTCACTATCCGTTTCACTCACACCTTCACTTTCCCCTCACCCTCATTTTCACCGTCACCCTCATCTTCACTTTCACTCTCACCATCCCCTTCACTTTCCCCCACACCCTTATTTTCACCGTCACTCTCATCTTCACCTTCACTTTCCCCTTCACCCTCACCTTCGCTCAGCCGCATCCTGTGATGATGGATCTGCCAAGGCCTGCGCAACATCTTCAATCGTGAGGCTTGACTTTCTTACGCACGAGGGAAGAAAGTCCTAATTATCGAAGGGGCGATTAATTTGCTCCTCATTTGATTAACAATTAATTCAATAATCGATTTCTTTTATCCATTTGATTCAATAATCGATTTCTTTTATCCATTTAATTCAATAATCGATTTCTTTTATCCATCGACTTAGGATCTCTGACATGATAATGATGGGGGAAAATAGCTGATTCGATTAGACGTCCATTAATCTGCCTATCATCTTGATCGTCAAAATGGGATGAAGTCAATTAGGTTAAGGATTTTTTTTTTTCTAAGAATAATGTTGCAGTTTTTTCTTTGATGCGGATGTTAAAGTATAAATTTAAAGCATATATGTATAACATCTATAATATTATATTATAAGAGAGAGAGAGGGGGGGGGAGGAGAGAGAGAAAGAGAGAGAGAGAGAGAGAGAGAGAGAGAGTTAAAACATATTTATAACACCTATAACATTATATCAATATAAGAGAGAGAGATAGATAGATAGATAGAGAGAGAGAGAGAAAGAGAGAGAGAAAGAGAGAGAGAAAGAGAGAGAGAAAGAGAGAGAGAAAGAGAGAGAGAAAGAGAGAGAGAAAGAGAGAGAGAAAGAGAGAGAGAAAGAGAGAGAGAGAGAGAGAAAGAGAGAGAGAGAGAGAGGGAGAGAGAGGGAGAGAGAGAGAGAGAGAGAGAGAGAGAGGAAGAGAGAGAGAGAGAGAGAAAGGGGAGAGAGAGAGATAGAGAGAGAGAGAGAGAAAGTGAAAGAGAGAGAGAGAGAGAGAGAGAGACAGAGAGAGAGAGAGAGAGAGAGAGAGAGAGAGAGAGAGTGAAAAAGAGAGAGAGAGAGAGAGAGAGAAAGAAAGAGAGAGCGAGAGAAAGTGAGAGAGAGAGAGAGAAAGGGAGGGGGGGAGAAAGAGGTGGAGGGAGTATTGAGAGAGAAGCAAAGAGAGAAATAAAACAAGAGATCGAAAGATTGGTTGAAGGGAGAAAGAGAGAGAGGATAAGATAGAGAGAGAGAGGGGTAGAAAGGGGAGAAAGAGGAAGAGAAGGAGAGAGAGCAATAGAGAAAGAGATAGAAAGGTTGATAGACAGATAGATGAATAGATAGACAGATGGATAGAAAGATAGGTAGAGAGAGGGAGGGGAGCAAAGAAGGGAATAAAAAGGGGAAGGGAATAGTGGAAGAGAAGGAGAGAGAGAAATAGAGAAAGAGATAGAAGGATTGATGGATGGATAGGTAAACAGATGGCCAGATAGATAGACAGATGTAGAGAGATACGATTAATGATAGCGATACAGAGAAATGGTTAGCTAGATAGATCTATACGAAGATAAAATATATACAAACAGACATAGGTTTAGGAAGAGATGGAAAATAACAGCAAAAACAAAAATAAAATGAGATATTTCTGAAACTTGAAAATAAGTATATTATTCATACTATTAGCATTATTATTATTATTACCATTATAATTCTTATTATTATTATTACCATTATAATTCTTCTTATTATTATTATCATTGTAAGCTATATAAAGAGCCACGTTGAAAATATCGAGATTTATACCACCAAAAATGTCAGTGCTTTTCAAGATACAGCTAAGAATGAATGAAAGAATAGAAAGACAGCTAATTACGTAAAAAAAACATGTTAGCTGATCTTTTAAAATTATCAACATTCTGAGAAGTTACAATCTTTGAAGGCAATCCATTCCAAAGCCTACTAATAGCAGTAAAAAAACATCAAGAAAACTTATTTGTAGACGATTGACTTACATCAAATGTCCTTGAATGGAGGGTTATAGTACAAAAACAAAACAGTCATTTAATCACAAAAAAAATTATCTAAGAACTACATACAAAAATGAAGAAAAAAAGAAGGATGCTTTAGTTCCATTGCATTTCCTGAGATGTATTTTTCGTCTCGTTTCATATTACTGTCAAAGTCTTCTTCCAGAATAATCTGCTTTCCATCTCCTAATAATTCAGCCTTGACGGTACCCTGGTTGAGAGGGAGAAGAGAGAGAGACTGAGAGAGACAGAGAGAGAGGGATGGCAAGGGAGTAATGGAAATGAAAGAGAGAGAAGAAATAGAGAAAAGGATGAATAGATAGTCAGATAGGTGGATAGATACAAGAGGGAGAGAGACAGATAGAGAAATATGAATAGATATCAAGACAGGTGGATAGACACAAATTACTTAAATCTTATATGTAGCTTGGACAGATAGATAGATAGAGGGAGAGAGAGAGAGAGAGAGAGAGAGAGAGATAATATACAAGCGGCGTTTCTAACTCTCAAGCCCTAACTTATCCCGATGCTTTTATGGGATCAGATTGGATTCAAAAGAGGATCTTAACATCTTCGAATCCCCGCCTCTGAGAATCGCTGTCGGAACTTTTCAAGAATGTGTCATCTTTCTGGATTTTCTGTTCTCAAAAAAAGAAAAGAAGAGAAAAAATTAGAAATTTGCTGTTGACTGTATTTGAAAAAAATGTGTGGTTAATGAGTCTTTGAATTTGGTTGTGCTTTTTTCACGGAGGCTAAAAATTGAGTGTTGATTTTTCGCGTTGGAATGAAGCCGAACATTAAAACAGTTCATGTAAATATATTAACTGTGTTAATGCTTCATATGCTTTGACAGCAAATTACAATAGAAATTACGGTTACCATAAAGTGCACAACAGTACAGATGTAATGACAACAGATACTTGATTAAGATTTAGGTGTATACATATATCACATAGCCGTGTGTTGAACTGGATAAAGAAAATTCAATGTATCATTTGTGAAAAAAATCAACTAAATCTCTGATTCGTAGATTTTTTTCTTTTTTTTAAATCAAAACACATCATGCATTTATCTCTTGAGTTGTAAAGTTATTCAATCTCAGTAATAGTTCGTCAGTCGAGACATGTCAAGCATACACTTCCTGC
>NC_091549.1:16639444-16641944 GCF_042767895.1 Penaeus vannamei
ATGATGAGTTATCATTACCTAGATGATCAATATTGGTACTTTTACCATCATTGATATCATTATAAATATCTTCCTCATCATTATCAGCTGTATCATTATTATGTTGGTCACGTTATTGTATCATTATATCCTAGCCATATAGCCCCCTTGCAAAACATAACGACAAACCTACACAGTTTAGAAAAGAAGAAAAAAAAAATGAAAATATCACACTTCTAACGTGACATTTTTTTTTTTTTTTTTAGCCGGTGTTTACATCAACAAATACCACTACATATAAGAATAAAAAAACAAAATAAAAACAAAAGGAGAAATATAAACAGCCGTGATGTAAAAGGCCCCTTGGCAAGGCCGGCACAAAACCAAATTCTTTTTTCGGCTGAAATTCGTGTGGCATTTGGAGACAAAAACTTTACAGGGTTGTTACGTCCCTTGTCTTGTTTGAAAAATTACGAAACAAAAGCTCCATTTGGGATTCCATTTCCTAGCTACTCTTGGACGCTGGGTTGAAGTAGCCTCTCTCTCTCTCTCCCTTTCACTCACTCTCAGTCTCTCTCTCTCTCCCTCTCACTCACTCTCTGTCTCTCTCTCTCTCCCTCTCACTCACTCTCTGTCTCTCTCTCTCTCTCGGACACTGGGTTGAAATAGAGAGAGAGAGAGAGAGAGAGAGAGAGAGAGAGAGAGAGAGAGGGAGAGAGAGAGAGAGAGAGAGAGTGAGAGAGTGAGAGAGAGAGGGAGAATGTTTCTGAAGAACATGAAATAGAGAGAAACTAATATTTCCTTCGATATAAGTGTCTATGGGTGTGTGCATTTGTGTTTCTGTGTACTTTTGATTATGTTTACGATATCACCATTATCATGATTATGATGATAGTGATGATAGCAAGAACACTGATATTAACAGCAATAATGATGATGATGATGAGAATACTTGTGATGGTGATATTAACAAATTATTATCATTATCATAATAATAGCAATAATAACAACAGTTTTCACTATTACTTTACCATATTTGTTATTATCATTGCCATCATTTTCGTTACTATCATTACTGTCTTTGTTATCACTATCATCAATTATTATTATTATCATAATGATAACAATAATAACCGTTTTTACTATTACTTTACCATGCTTGTTATTATCATTGTCGTCACTTTCGCTACTATCATTATCATCAATTTAACTATTGTCATTACTTCCATTTTAGCATAGCCATTATCATCATTATCATACTTTTCATTACTACTATTATCTTTGTTATTATCATTATCAATACTACCTTTATCATTACTATCTTCATTACCATTAGTGTTATTATCATCACTGATATCATGGTGACAAATAAGAACAGTAATAATGATAATGGTACTATGTCGCTTGAATCACTTTCTCAGTAATTACATCTTATCCATACACGCTTATTGTTCATTCAATTTTCAAAAGTGGATTGTACATGTTTATTTTATTTTTTCTTACATATAATTCGTTTTCATTCCCCCCTCAAAAAAAGAAGAAAAAAAAAATTGCTGAAACCCTCAACGATAAAACCAAATCGCACAAAAATCGTTTAACATCGGGAAAACAATAGCAATTAAAAAAAAAAAAATCGAAACGGCAGAATTTACCAATGGAAAATATCCACGTTATTATCGGTTTCAATAAATATAAAACCATTTTTTTTTTTTTTTACTTTCTGCACGGGCGTGATGGGCATTTGAGAGGGTCGAGGTGTCAGGCATGGAACTGGGTGCTTCCGTACATGTCTCTCTCTATCTTAATATTGATATAGACATGGGCATTGATATAGATATAGATGTAAACCAGTATTGGTAGATTGATAGATAAATAAAGAGATAGACATATATAAACAGACTGATAGATAGATATATTGATTGTTTACTGATAGAAAGATATATCAATTGATAGATAAGTTTACTGATAGAAAGATAGATAGACAGACAGCTGGAGAGACAGATAAATAGATAGATAGATAGGTACCCCTTTATAAATGTATATAGATAGGTAGACAGAAAAATAGGTGAGGAAGGTGAGGAGAGAGAGAGAGAGAGAGAGAGAGAGAGAGAGAGAGAGAGAGAGAGAGAGAGAGAGAGAGAGAGAGAGAGAGAGAGAGAGAGAGAGAGAGAGAGAGGGGGGGGGGGGGCGGAGCGAGGGAGTGAGGGAGAGAGAGAGAGAGAGAATAGATATATCAATATTTTTTACCATTATCCAACCAAACACGATCCAAAACCCATACAGCCCGCGGGTACACCGTTTCGAGGCAGCCCGAACTGCTTATTGAATTTGGTTCCCTATTGTATTTCTAACGCTCGATGTGGCTTTACCATTGTATTCCTAACTTCCAATGAGCATTTCATCTTTTCTCCTCTCCAGCTTTAGGCTATTTTGTTAGGGCGATTCTGTGTCGCCCTTGACAGCTCTATTTCTTTTTCTTCTTTGGCATTTTTTCCCTCATTTGGCAGCTCTTGTTTTATTT
>NC_091549.1:16656944-16681944 GCF_042767895.1 Penaeus vannamei
GAATCATTTTTCAATAGCTCGATAGCTGGGGAGGGCTTGATAGGCCTACATCTGGGAATTTCGAGAAATATCGGTAGAATACTTGTAACCATATTATATCAACACATTTCCGGGTTGTATAGGGGGCTCCGCCCCCTTAAAAACCCTTTCAGGTGGGGTTGCCGCCCCCTCCCCTACCCTGGACTAATTGACAAAATATTCACCTAGTATGTTTCGGCTGGATAGAGCACGGGCAAACCAGGTATCTGACGGTTTCAGGGGGCTTCGCCCCTTTATACCCCTTCTCAGGGAGGGCTGCGGCCTCCCCATCCCCGCCTGGTCAGCAAAATCTTCACCTCGTATGTTCCGGCAGGAGAGAGCCCAGACCCAGGAAGTTTTAACCTCATCTTACCTGACGCATCAGGTCACTGGGATCGTCGGGGTATTCCAGGTTTGTTGTTGGCGGGAATTGCAATCGCTTACAGTAGTTACACTGCTTTCTTCGTTTTGTTTTGGACCCTTTTCCATGCACCACAAACCCGCTGGTGTCTTGTCATTTCTGTAATGACACGATGTCTTACAGTACGGTCATTGTACTTCCATTGGCAGGACACTGTGATGTAGATTTAGTAAGCTTGCTTCGTTATTTTGTTGATATTTCGCAATGAAATCGAAATAATTGTTCTCACAACCTACACACTGTTTAGTCATGATGGAACTGATATGAATTTCAAAAGGCTTCTCCTAGGTCCAGCTTCTATTGTCACGTGATGATCTATTCCATATCTGATTGGTTCTATAGAGTGTCCATGTTCACATCACGTTCACGCACGAATCTAATTGGCTCATTTGATTTCCCTCGCATACGTCATCCGCTACAAATCCGTCCGATTTCCCGTCGCTCTTAACGACTTTTTGTCATTTTGTCGCGGCGCTGGAGGCGTAAAGGTTACTGCGGCTCCAGGAATTCGTGGATTTTCTACCCTTTATAACTCCGTTATTATCAATTTACGCAGAAAATGCTATAGAAGAAAACTATCATAGAATGATGTGTGCTACCACATGGTAAACTCTGATTTTAAAATTTAGGCATGGGGTAGCATTTCCTATAATATCCTATTGACATCAAGTACGGGAAAATGCGCTTCAAATCTCAAATCCGCATGACAGCAATTGTACATACATATAATCTCTCATATTCATCATCTGCCTTTTCTCATTTCTCTTCATTGTTAAGAGAAGTAAATGTAGGTGCAATCTAACCAGAAATAATGGATGTAAATACCTAGGAGTGTAAGAGGCTAATGGCACCAAAATAAAAGAGATGAAGAAAGCAGCATCAAAGGCATAAGAGACGAGTCAATCTACTAATGAAATGTAGATTAAGCGGAAACAACGTAATGAATAAACTCACGAACGGCTGCTGTGCTCAGTTGCTCTGGAGGAATTCTTTACAGGAACCAAAAGGAACTGCAGGCGATAAATATAACCAGAAGAAAATAATGACCATGGACAGAGCATTACATCCAAGAGCAAACATAGGGATGAAAGAGGACTGGAATCATAATGAAGGTGCTGTCACACTAGCACTTTTTCCGTCAATTTTTTGACAATTTTCTGAAATTTTGTCCATTTTTGAGCGAATTGTCGATTTTCCAGTCAGACGATAATGATCGTTTCCGTCTGAAAACCCTAACGTCAACTTTTTTCAGCAAATCATACCCAAATCAAGAGTTATATTCGAGAATGTTTGTATTTATATTAAATAAAATTGTAAAAAAATCGACAGAAAAAGTGGTAGTGTGACAGCACCTTTAGAGGAACATGGATTGTCAGACTACATCAAATGTGAAGTGATGGGATGCAGCAAGCAACTGAAAAAGACGGAAAAAAGGGTACCAGAAAATAATAAACAGTCAAACAGAAGAACAAGGAAGAAAATGGAAAGAGAGAGTTTCATGGGTAGCAGCCTACAATAACATATAAACGGAAGCGAAGAACTACAAGCGGCTGCGAAATGGATACAAGAAAAAGGACACCGAAGGACGAGGCCCAACCAACACTGGAGGAAGGTTAACGCAAAGGCAAGTAGGAACATTGCGGTGCAGAAAGTGTAATGAGAGGGACTTAACCTTATTTCACATATTTCGCATTTATTTCTGTGTATATGCATGTCCGAATTTAAAACAGTCCTTATTCGTAAGGACAAAATTCAAGACAAGTCCTGAAGTTTCTGAATAAAGAATAGCTGTGAGATATAACAAACGACTAAATTAACGTGTGACAATCAATCAAAAGGGTCTTCCAAGTTTTTCCTATTCTATTCGATGCAGAATTATCTTGAACTTTGAGTAAATTTGCATTGTAGTTTTAAAGACAGTCCTTACAAGCGTGGGACACTTTCACACCTAAAACTGCGACCGAATCAGACAAATTTGAAGGTAATTCTGGATCGAATGTGATGGAAAAAACTTGGAAGACACTTTTGGTTGATTATCAAACGTTAAATTAGTCGTTACTTATATATTGCAGCTATTTTCTATTCACAAACGTAAGAGCGGTCTTTAATTTTATCTTAAATTTAGTTTTATGCAAATTTCCCTGGAGATTATTTCACTTTGGAAACGATAATAAGAAAAGCTTCGAGGCCGCTTTTGATGCATTGTGTTAAAAACGTCGATCCATCTTTTCAGTTTCCAGTGACAATAAACGCAGACATGCCACATAACACTTAAATTTTACTAAATGTGTAATGCTATCGTGATGTCAGTAGGATTTATTGTTATATTTACCATACCGTATCATTACAATAGATTATCAAAATAGGATCTAAAACGATTTACATGATATTTATCCAACCATCATTAACTTTAAGATGTGACACTGCTCAAATCAGAGACTAAATCGTAAAAAAATCTTTGGTCTTTCGTGAATACCGCCCAGGAGGACAAGGAGTGGACGAATGAGATTCAAAGATTGTGGAACACATTAGCGAACGTAATTCCGAGTTGCAGTAAAAGAGATGGGAGCTACGCCAAGTTGACAAAGATGGATATCAAGAAGAAAGAAATAGGCAGAGCATAATTCTCTGGTCGGCTAGAATCGGTGAGGATACTGAGGATGTTTTGGTGATGTTTCATGAAAACTGATGGGGATAGGCTCAACATTTAACATTTGTGATGTTCATGTATATTCATAGATCTTCCCTTGCACGTGTAATGCCTACGCGAAAAAGAAAGAAAGAAAGGCGAGAATAAAGCATCACGTTAATTGATGGAAATGAAAAGCAGGTAACAGATAAAGCTGATTAATAATATCAACTGTAAAAATAATGCAGTGACCCATGATGATATGATAGAAAACGAAAATAAACTTTATTCATAGAAAATTGCTTATGTTCTGTATTATTAGATGTGTAAATGTTTTTATATTTCTTTTATTATCAACTCTTGATTACACACAAATGCACACAGAAACACACACACGGACGTACTTCCTAAGTATATATAAGTACTTTATGTACTCACACGCATGCACATACGGACGCGCGCGAGCACACGCGCGAGCACACACACACACACACACACACACACACACACACACACACACACACACACACACACACACACACACACACACACACAGACACACACACACACACACACAAACACACACACACACACACACATGCACGCGCGCACGTGTATGCTTAGAATTCATAATGAACAAACTGTAGTTCAAACAACGAAGGAGAAAGCAAGAAAACGCGACTATACCAAAAGCCTTTTCGCAGCATTACTTCTTCGGGGCACAGCAATGATCGCACGGATGGCAGAGCAGGAACGTTACCCACCAAAGTTCTCAGACAAAGGCAGCTACAAGAACTTGTTTGTCATGTTAACATAGGCGTAGGAAAAGGGGGCAGGGGAGTGAGCGCCCCCTGCTCTAGAATATAGGGGCGCGGGATCCAACTTCTGCCCCCATCCCAACTTTTCAACTTTCGAGGACATTCCATGTAAACAAACAAGCAGTGCAATTCCTTAGTTACCCGGTTGATGAGAACACAGACCCCCTCCAACATTAATTGTCAAGTATTAGCTAAATAAAAATGTTTGAGATTTTAGTGCAGAAGTTATTGATCGTATCTTTAAAACTGACTGCTAAAATCCAGGAGCTTTCGGGAGCTTTGCCCCCTGGTCCCCCACTGGGGTGCTGCCCAGGACCTCACCAGGGGCCTGCTACCCCCAGGACCCCTTGCTATATTTATATTCTTACGCCTATGATTCATTATTCAAAGGAACACATATTAGAATTTAAATATTCTATACAAACACACACACACACATAGTGCATACCCAAATACAGTTAGAATGAGCCTACATTTAAAATCAATTGTATATAAAACGCGCACACACACACACACACACACACACACACACACACACACACACACACACACACACACACACACACACACACACACACACACACACACACACACACACAAACACAAACACATACATACGCAGAGAAATATATGTATGTATGTATGTCATTATATGATTTTTTCATATGCAAAATAAAATCCGTTTACTATTTTTTCTGTTATTATATTTTGTTCTAATCAATTTTTGTAAGGATGTCATATGAGTAAGTTTTTCATATGCTATTGATTTTAAATGTAGACCCATTCTTACTGTATTTGGGGTATGCACTATGTGTGTGTGGGTGTACGTGCGTGCGTGCGTGTGTGTGTATGTGTGTGTGTGTGTGTGTGTGTGTGTGTGTGTGTGTGTGTGTGTGTGTGTGTGTGTGGGTGTGTGTGTGTGTGTGTGTGTGTGTGTGTATACACACACGCACAAACACACACACACACGCATAGTGCATACACAAATACAGTAAGAATAGGCCTACATTTAAATCAATAGTATATGAAAAACTTACTCATATGACATCTTTACAAAAAATTGATTAGAGCAAAATATAATAGAAAAAATATTAAACGGATTTTATTTTGCATATGAATAAAACATATAATGACATACATACATACTTATATTTCTCATCGTATGTATGTGTGTGTGTGTGTGTGTGTGTGTGTGTGTGTGTGTGTGTGTGTGTGTGTGTGTGTGTGTGTGTGTGTGTGTGTGTGTGTGTGTGTGTGTGTGTGTGTGTGTGTGTGTGTGTGTGTGTGTGTGTGTGTGTGTGTGTGTGTGTGTTTGTATGTGCGTGATGATGATGAGGATGAGGATGAGGATGAGGATAATGATGATGATGATGAGGAGGAGTAGGAGGACGACGAGAAGGAGGAGAATGATAATGATAACAACAACAACAACGTGATCATAATAATAATAATAATGATAATAATAATAATAGTAATAATGGTAATTATGATATAATAATAATAATAATAATAATAATAATAATAGTAATAATAAAAATAATAATAATGATAATAATAACAATAATAATAATGATAATAATGATAATAGTAATCAAAATAATGAAATAGCAATCATATGACAATGATGATGATGGTGAGGATATGAATGTTAATAATAGGAATAATAGTAATAACAAAGATGGTAATTATGGAAATAATAATAGCAAAAATTATAATGATAATGATAACAATAAGAATAATGATAATGACCATGATATGATAATAAACATTTTTACGAAAATGATAACAATAACTATGCTAATCATAATAACGCATTGATCTAAATCATTGCAATAGTGAGTTTTGATGTGTATAGTTATATGATTATGCAGGTCAAGCAAGCAAGCAAAAAAGAAAAAAAATCAAGGAACCAGAGACATGGCACACCGGGAAAAAAATCCTCAGACGTGGCACCACCGCAAAGAGGCTCAGACTGTAAACAATCGCGATGGAAGGAGCAAGAGACTGAAAAATTCTCTTCCTTTTCCTCGTTTTCTCCCTCACAATCTCACCTCATCATGCCGGTGACCAGCCCAGTGTCCCCTAGAGTGTTCAAAGCTATAGAAAAATCCGACATCCACACTCTAGCATGTTGTCGCGAGGAGGAAATAAGGGCCATCCTGCCATGCCTGGTGAGGATGAGCTTGATCGCGCCCCTGGACCACTCCGAGGAATGCATTGCAGGCAGGAAAGTCATCCTCAGGATCCTCTCGGGAATTGAAGTGGTCAATTCCCTCGTGGCTCTCCTTTCCATTGACTTCCCTGCGTTGGAGATCGACGTGAAGAAGGAACAGCAGCTGAGGTATGAAGGGTTTTGTTCACTGGGAACTTGATTGATAATTTTGTAGTTTCACACAGTCGTCCAACCTTGCAGTTATTATTCCTTGTTTCAGTTATTTCAGTGTAATATGCGTGAATCTTTTGTTAGCTTTCATTGGTAATGATAGTGAAAGCATTGGTAATTGTGAAGATACCTCACCCCTCTGAGATTAAAGATTATTACTCCAGTCACTCCTGGGAAACCCACAAATATCACCATATCAATCAAACACTTTCCAGACAATATGTGGAACAAGGTAGTGCCTGAGTTGGGAGATAAAGCCTGTATAATTCGATAGACTGATAACAACCAAGACACGTTTCTTCTATGGTAATATTTGTGCAAGTGCTTCCCTAAGGTTCTATTCATAAATACACAGAGGTGTGAGCCCAATTTAGGCTTAGTCAATCATCTTGTTTTCATGTTGAGAGTAAATATTGGACTGACCACAGAACTCATTACTGCAATGTGTGAAGTAGTTCATGTGTTACTACACGATTGTCAAAATAGTATTTTGCTAATCATCAGTATCTGCCGTTCCACATTTATGCTTTGCTTATTAATGTTATTATACCTCTATTACATGTTTCAAGATTTATTAAACTGCTTTTTACGAGATTTGATCTGAAGAACTCTTTGTGCATACACATTTGTGTGTTTCCGGCTGCAGGTTTTGACAGGAGGATTCATGGATATATTCCCTAATATACTTCATGCCCTCTCTAGCTATCGGGACTAACAAATTAAGTGTTGATGGAAATGGTATTCAGATATCCTCAATAAAGCATTTGCACAAGAAACAACACCGAGAATCATTGAAATCAGTGGATTTCCTTTCAGTGACCAATGATAATTTGTAGGCTGCGACCTTTGAGCAAAAGACATTAAAGGCCCTATCACATTAGCACTTTTTCCGTCAATTTTTTGCGTTTCCGAATGAACTCCTTATGAAAATCATGTAAACAAACATGGCGCTATCGGAGTGACGTCCTGGGAATCACACAAATATTCTCATACATGTTACGTTATTTTAAAGAAATATGATGATGTATATTGTATATATGAATTTTCTAAAATATTAGCTTATGTTTACATTCACTCATCCTATCTAATTTTTTAATTGCAAAAGATCAACACGGAAATTAGTCAGATGGAAACAGTTGTAACTCTCTTGGTCTGGGAGGTGTTCTGTTTGTAGACGATCCTTGTGGAAAGCTTCAAATTCAGACAGAACCCCAGAAATTGACGGAAAAAGTGCTCGTGTGATAGGGCTTTTATGGTGTGAACTGCAGCGATAGTTTTCTGAAGTGCCAATAATTAAGTGGGTATTCATATATGTTTTTAAGTGCGGATGGAGTCTGTTTTATTTTTGTTTTGTTTATGTTGGAATTCAAATATCTGCAAGAAAGAAAATTGGGTAATTCTATACTCCACATCAAAAAATTTATTCATCAATCTAAGTTGCTGTGACTGGGCATCTGCCAGCCCCAACACCCCCCGGGAAACATTGTCTTCACCTTGCTTTGCATGGCAAGATAGAGTTGAAACTTGGTAGTACGGCTGAGAGCGCCACTTTCAGCGATATTTTACCTTTATTTGTGGCGTTACCGTTCATGTTTGCAAATTATTGCTTGTACCAATGACTGCAACTTTTATCCTCTACAATAACATAATATTCAATTTGCCCTAACTTAGTGCGTCCATGCCGTAAAGATTAACCAAAATTTGAGTGCGAGCAAAAATTATCATAGCTGCGACTCATGGTCGGAGTCACTGTTTTCCAACCTGGGAGACTCCCACATGATTACCATAGACTTACTCCCTGCACAGCATTTGTCATGACATATTTTCTTTATTTCTGACATTATACTTTACCAGTGCAGATCATTTCATATGTCATTATGTGTAGTTTTTCCCTTTTTTTAGGGTAGTGTCATTACATTTTCCTGTAGATGTATACCAAAGTATTACATGTTGAACAACTTTCTTATTATCAAATTACAATGGAAAATACCATTGATGAAAAGTATCTTACTTTTTTTCATTCTATCCATTACAGGCTGTGTGGAACTGAATCTATACAATAGATTTTGGAATACTTGACATTATGCCTATTTCAAGGTGATATTCTTTATGAGTAGGGTAGGAGTTATTTGGTTGAAGTTAGTGGAAGGATTGTGTGGTAAATTGAAGCAGGATTAATCATCAGTGAATCACTTGTTTTGGTTTTGTTGTGCTGTGATATGCTATAAGTGTATCAAAAAGTTATGAAGTAGAGCAGATGATATATACAATACTGAAAATATATAGAGTGGTAAGAGGACTCTCATCCCCAAGAGGTGTACAGTCATCCACCCCATCATGCTCCTAACTGGCAGAGAGTAAGTCATGATAGATATATCATGATCTGCAGTTGTAGTTTGGAAGTCTTGTGGCATATCGAGGAAAATTGATGTCTTTGTACAAGAAAAATTGAGAAACAGAAAAACAGATTTTTTATTATTATTATTATTATTATTATTATTATTATTATTATTATTATTATTATTATTATTATTATTATTATTATTATTATTATTATTATTATTATTATTGTTATTGTTATTGTTATTGTTATTGTTATTGTTATTGTTATTATTATTATTATTGTTGTTGTTGTTGTTGCTGCTGCTGCTGTTGTTGTTGTTGTTGTTGTTGTTGTTGTTGTTGTTGTTGTTGTTGTTGTTGTTGTTGTTATTGTTGTTATTGTTATAATTGTTATTGTTATTATTATTGTTATTATTATTATTATTATTATTATTGTTATTATTATTATTATTAATATTGATGTTATTGTTATTATTTTTGTTATTGTTGATATTATAATTTTTTTTATTAATTTTTATTTATTTATTTATTTATTTATTGTACTCTCAACCACTGATTTTCAATTGTTTTTGCAAGAGAGCCATATTATTGCTAATGTTCATTTGAATGTCTTCATTCTCCCTATGGGGGGGGGGGGGAATTGACTCCTGTAAAGTAAAT
Organism: Penaeus vannamei; assembly: GCF_042767895.1. Lineage (NCBI taxonomy): Eukaryota > Metazoa > Arthropoda > Malacostraca > Decapoda > Penaeidae > Penaeus > Penaeus vannamei. Next base: position 16,666,217 of record NC_091549.1, read on the forward strand.
TTTTTTCTCCATTTTTCAAATAGCCAGCAGTATCACTCACAGCATGCATTTTTTTTGAGAAGCACTTGAAAAATTTTCTTTGGCTATTTCATCCCTTTATAAAGAATGGCTACTCTGATGGGTGTGTTGTTTGTAGGATGGATGCTTGCGAACACTTGTGTGACATGACTCTATGCCTCTCTTCTGCAATTTTGTTTTCTCTTTTTATGTGTAAGTGGTTTTAACTTTTTTTTTTTTGCTATTAGAAAATGTTCATATTTCTCATTTAATTTGCTTTATCCTGATGGTAATGGACTGTTTTCCTTACACAGACTCCATATCATCTCTCTAGGTTGTCTGTAACTCAATGCTAGAATAAGTATCATTTTGTTATTATGTGTTTTTTTTCTGTAATATTAAATTTTCTGTAATACAGCCTATGCTCCAAGTCTTGGCAGCTATGAATACAATGTTGAGCATAGAAATGATGTTCTCTCTGGAGCCGGCATTCTTCCAGTCATGGCTCACGGACACTACATTCCACACTTGGTTAACATTGGAAATAATATATATTTAATTATATATTATTGAGATACCTAATGAATTGATATTGGTTAATGTTCTGTAGATATTCATGAACTGATAATCTGTCGGTAATGTCATTATCAAGTGTCTTATGTATGTTTGCAGCAAGCAAAATTATATGTAGGAGTGTTTTATGTAAACTGCAGAAAATGCCAATTTATCCCATGATGCATATGCCTCTGTTACAAGAAGAAATAAGCCAAGGGGGTCTATTGATTATATGGTAATATCCTTGTTCAAAAGTTACCTAATTCAAAATAGCCACTCTGACTTGAGGAGGAAACTCAACTATTGGTATATGTATTGGGCCATGTATGTAGAATATTATTACAAGAAAAAAGAAAGAAAAGAAAACAAAAAGAAAAAAATAGATAGATAGATAGATAGATAGATAGGCTACTTTACAGCACTGACATCTTAATTTTGTCTTTAATGTTTATGAGGTTTGACAGTTACAATTTTGTTTTTCAGACAAAAACTTGGAGGTGGAAGCCAAAATGAGAGTGTCCTTGTTCAGAACCTGGCCAATGGACTGGCACTTGAGTTTGAGTGTTCGGATCCCACAAGAAGACTGCGCTTACTGCTGTCAGAATTACTCTTGGTCATGGCACAGGTAAGGATTTTTCTTTTCTGGGTTAAATTTCAATCTTGATCATTTTGTTTTGGGGTAGTATGCACAAATTATGGAAATGTAAGGGTCTACAGAGTCTACATTCCAGAATTAACCAACATTGTTCCATTTGTTCATATAGAGAGTATATGAAAAAATGTAATTGTTCAGAATAGGACCACATGAAGCAACAACGTGACCTCTGTACTTTGCATTTTGGCAAGTCGGCAAACCACACTAACATATATTCAGTAATTTAGCACTTGAATTAGTTCCTCATATATTTATAAGCTCCTGGGAGGTCAGTAAACTCTATTCTCATTATTTATATTGGTAATGGCAGTGATGTAACAGGACTAGACAGTAGCATAGAGCCATAGACTTTAATAAGTAATTGTGGCATTACTGTCTCTGTTTGTAGATAATCTTTTAAATGAAATAGGGTTCCCAACCTCAGGGCCACAGGGTAATTTCTTAGGGAGCCATGGAGCTATATGAAAATTAGGACATCAAAATAAACTGAATCGTATCTCGCCTATAGAACCTAAATATAATTATCTCATATTAATGAATTAGAATCCTTCCATAAAGTGTTCTTGCCCTATAGCTATTGACACCATTACACTATTCATAACAATTAATAACTAAATCTGAAAAGAGGACAGATCACTGAATGGGGCCATGGGGATTATTACATATTGGTTGGGGGCCACAGAATAAAAGAGTTTGGGAACCACTATGCTGAATGATATTATATCATACATTTTATATGGCCATTACTTGATTTTTTCTTTACTGTCATTGTAGTCCATTCCTGAATATTTACTACAAAAATTTAGTTTATATTTTATAACTTGTCAAGCTATGGAATTATATGCTAAATGTCTATTACTAAGATGATTTTTTTTTTTATTGCTACCAAAGATTCGCGATCCCCATCAAGATTTCTACCACAAATCATCCGAGCTGTTTGACAACCCATGCTACCTTGAAGAAGTGAGTGATGTGCTATGCATTGCCCTTGCTGAACTACCTGCACTGCTTCCTCCAGCAGAAGTCGCTGAGGCTCTTCTCCATGTCACCAATGGGCCGACGTTGATTGCCCGAATGGTGGCAAATCAACCTGACTGTTTTAGAGAAGGTCAGTAAATGAGAGTGATTTCAGCAACAGAATCAGAAATATAACATAAAATGTTTTATTTTTTGTTATGGTATGGGAAACAATTCCTTCACTTATTTAGTTTTAGTACTTGTTATTTCATAGTATACATTTTGATTTTCTCATTTTTGTGCAGTTGTGACTGGGTTGGTGATGTCAGGTGACAAGCAGGATGAGGATACACCAGGGGGTTTGCTGCGCCTCCAGGCTGTGCGAACATTGTGCCAAATGAATCCTAGTCAGGCACTTAATGTTCGGGCTCTTTGTGTGAGTTCAGTTTATTTTAAGGAAATTGCTGGTAGTAAGGAAGTTCTGAAAAGGTGAAAATATTTGTATAGTATTTGCAATAGCCATTTTTTCATTCACCAAATCAGTGTTCCAATTTATTTATACTTTTCTGACAGTTTTTAGACCTGCTCTAGCCATTCACTATGCCAACTTTTCTCATTTGTGTTTTAATGATTATTATTTTCTGTCAACAGGTAGAGCAGTGCCGGATGCCAGGCTTGGCTGTGTATCTAACCCTAGATGCAGGGAAGGCAGGGTCAGGTGTAGCAGGAAGTTCTGGAACTGTTGGAAGCAGTGTTTATGGAGGGGAAGGCGGTGATGCAGTCAGCTTCATTACAGGTTTACTCCTTTCACACAACCACCAGCAGCGTACTTGGTTTGCGCATTTTGTTAAAAGTGGACAAAGGGTATGTGAAGTCTAGTATTACAGTGTTTTTACATCATTATTCTATTTTTGTGACATTCTCATTTTCACCTGTAAATGTAAACTAAAGGGCTAATTTACATATTATGCCCAAACAGTTTACCACAGTCAACTCACAGGGGCTCATCTCATCTTTATCTTATTTATGAACAGTTCTTTTCCACTCTGAATTATACACCTGTGATTTATTTTTAGTAATATTACAATGATAATTTATTTCTCGCCATACAGAGAAAATACGAACAACAGGCTTCAGCACTGGCAGCTCTACGGACAGATCTGAGCGAGCGTCTGAGGAATCTCCTTCTCTTCAATAGCAATGACACACTGCCAGACTCACAGGTCATTCATGCCACTGCTCTGCTGAGACTATATTGTGCTCTCAAAAGCTTAGCAAACCTCAAGTAAGTTTTTTATACAAATGTCAATAGAATCATCATGTTGGTTAGCTCTTTCGTAAAGTTATATGGTACACTTGTATTAAAATTCCGATAGCGGCTAAAATTTACTTTGTCCCATTTTCTTTTGCCTTCAGATTCAGTGAAGACAAAGAGATTGGGTTGCTTCTCCAGCTGGTCACTTGTCACCCACCACCATCAGCTGCAGGTGTGAGGTTTGTCAGCACAGGTCTCTGTATGCTTATTGCGTGTCCCTCACTCATCTCATCCCAAGAGAATGAGCGGAAAGCATCTGAGTGGATCAAGTGGTTGGTAAAAGAGGAGGCATACTTTGCTGGGTAAGAGATTCTTTTTTTTTTTTTTTGCCCATTGGGTTATGTTTGATTCTGTAAATACAGTCCTCATTAGTTTGATATGTGTGGTGATAACACTGAATAACACTGTTTTTTTAACTTAGATTCACATTTACAGAGCAAGTGGTGTTTCTTCTTCATTTGGTGCTATGTTGTTATTGATGGCTATACACTTCCATGTACAACAGCTGAGTGCCATCATAGAATTAGTCAGTGCAGCTCTTGGAATGAAGGTTCTGACGAGAGCTAATAACCTCTCCCGTATCAAGTATATCTTCACCCATGATGTATTTACAGAGCAGGTGAGATTGTAGATTTTATTTATGTAGAATGAACTTTCTTTCTCCTTCATTCATCTCCAACCATTTGACTTTTCTTGTCCTCTTCTCATTAAAAATTATTTTTATGAATTGCATTATTATTCTGTTGACCTCACTGGAAATGAGTTTTGTAATATTATGTGAGGTAAGGCGGTATACTAGCTGATGTGATACAACTTCATGTAAATCAAATGGGCCTGTCCATATTCTGATAGGCAACTTTAAATCTTACCACAGAGTATCATAAATTATTTTGGAAATTATGTTCAGTTGAATAACTGTAAACTCAAGGTTGTGTTAATAAATATATCCTTGTGAGAGCTAATTGGCTTTCTTTATTGCCAACCTCAAACTAACTGACCCAGAATATGGAGTACCAGTGGGTGAAGGTAGGCCTTTGGGTGGCATTCATTCCTCACATGTTGCTCTCATTTGATCTTGGAGAGGCACCAAAAAGCACATTCTACTTCTTGACCTCAAAGCAAGATGAAATTTACCATATCTCTTAATTGCGTGATTCAGTAATGGTGGAAATGAATAAAGAGTTATTCATATCTTTTTCCGAGAATGTAATGAAGGACAATTTTTTAAAGGGAATGCAGTAATGAACATAATGTGAATAATGCATGGGTTAGGTTAACACTCAAGTCTAGTGTTTCACCCCCAAACACTTACTTTCTCTCAACTTACTGTATTAAATCACACATATATATTTTTTTTCACTATGTATTATATTCATTCAAAATATATAGAAACTTAATCTGATGAAGAATCAAACATAGTATAAATGTTACATAGTTTTATACTTGATAAGGTACTGCAACTGTGGTAAAAAAAATAATCATGGGAGAAAAAAATCATATGTTACATTGGATTCAAAGAGCATAACCACCACTGATGTATACCAATATTGTGAAAGAGAAGTTTAGAATACTTGTACTTCATGGTTATTTATTTGAAGCTCAAGAGGAGTATAATACCTGAATGTGTTGGTTATTTGGAAGAATACAGCATTAATTTGCTGTGTTTATTATCATTTTGTATGAGAGTGGAACTTATAGGAAGGCAATTAATGTTTATTCTTCACAATTATTATGGGCATAGATAAGTGTTTATACCATTTTGAGAATTGTGATAAAATTTGAAATGCACATTTTCCAAGGAGACTGTGAAAGTGCTTTTCTGATAGTTCTAGTTCAGTAGATGTTTTTTAATTCACTTTTTTTTATAACCACACTGTCTGTATTTAATTGGTCTTGATTCTCTGTTTTCTTTTCTCCCTTACTGATAAAAGTCTTGTGGGACCATTGTCCAGTCTTCATTTTGTCTATTTGCTCTATTTTTTCTTAACAAAGATGAGGCTCAATTTTTCCCCTTGTATACATTCTTACCTTCCTACAGTTTGTCACAGACACTGAAAACAAGAAGAGTTCCAGGAATATATATTTGTTTTTTGGTCTTATTCGGGTTTCTTGTTTAACCCTTTTAACTCTCACTTTCTATATTCTTAACACCCACATTTGACCAACTAAAGCCTCTTTAGGCCCAACAAAAAATCATAACAAAAGTTATGAACTGTTAAATCAGAAGACATAAGAGAAATATTGGTTTAGAGTACACTTTAATACAGTTTAAAAACATGACACTGTTTATTATGGTAAGATTTGTATTCCTTGTTCTGAAGATATTTCTTGGTACTATCAAGTATAGTATCATTTTAAGTGCTATTGCTCTTATTTATTTTGTTGTGCTTTTAACTTCAACTAAAATTGTATGAAATATCCAGCAAAGTAATTGATTAATCCTGGATGAGCTTATATTTTCCTACCTGTTTTATCAGAAATAATCATTGCATTGCTGCTAGATTGTCTCTACCAACAGCTTATATTGGTCTGGTATCAAGGCATCTAAACTAGTATGTACTGTAGGTTATGGAAGCCACCTTCTCTCAAGATAAAAAGGAAAAAATAAAAATGTAGACTCACAGAGGGCAGTTGATATGAAAACAAAGGTGGGATGTTTTTCCCTGGCAAGAAATGCATCTTTAGCATATTGTTATGTCATGTTTATTAAACTTTCTCCATCCAACATACTTGTTTTTCAAGATACACAATTTGCACAATGTTTTATTCACACTTTTGATGCCACATTGTTCTTCATTGCATGTTTTCTCAAAGTTTTCTAAAGAAGCATTTGTATGGTGGCTTATTTGAATAGGTTTTTTATGATAAGATTCTTTTCTTTTGGAACTTAGCTCTTATTGCAAACTTTTGTAGACCAGTTTTTTAAAATTCAAACATTTGTCATCAAACTATGAGACAGATCAGGAAACACATTGCAATTTATTAGTTTTTATATTGCTTTTTATATACTTTATCCTTCAGAAAGATACAGCCAAGTAGTAAGAATGAAAGTTTATGCAGATACAAGATTGCAAATTGCATTAAACAGTGCATATTCTGTATTATTGTAGTATAGATTTCAGGATTTATTTTCAGATAATCAAATCTCCCAATTGTAATGAGGCAGAATATGATTATGCATTTTTATTATTCATTTGTTAATTAGCATTACCTTTAGGATATATAATAAAAACAAAGACAATTTTGCTCTTTTCTGCAGGTTGTAACGGCTCATGCAGTCAAAGTACCAGTGACATCAGGGTTAAATGCAAATATCCCTGGATTTCTTCCTGTTCATTGTGTGTATCATCAACTCAAGAGCAGAATGTTCACCAAACATAAAGTCCCCATCAAAGATTGGATATACAAGTGAGTAAATCTAATGAATCTGATCTTGTTTCTTTGTATTGTTAGTTGATCTTGTAAAATGTGAAAAAGATGAAAGTATTGTACTATTTCTTAAGGTGCTACTTGAAACCTATGGGCTAAAATGATCAAACTTTTAAAAATATCTTTGGGATATCTGTGGAACAAAGGCAACAATGTACTAAGGGGACAACCTTTACCCATAATTCGGAGGCCCAGTTGTGCTTGGTTTAGACCTAATTTTCAAGTGTTCTTCAATGGTGAAATGTAATGCTTATTGCCTGAAATCTAGGGAAGGAAGAGAGTGTCATTATTGAATATAAACTGTCACTTAACCCATTTATGACGGGTGTCCCACAAACGAGACACCCGGTGTGACGATGGATCGGGCTTGCGCTCCAATTCTATCGCGGGCCTTGCCAGCCCGGAAACTGTTATTTTCGGCTTCAAAATACACTGGCGCTTGTGGGTTAAGGGGGATATCCTGCCCTTCTTTCTGCCACGTGCTTCTGTATCCATGCACCTACAATGGCTATATCTCAAACCGAATTTTGCAGAACAAAATAGCGTACCGCTGGATAGATTTACCTCAAAATTTGGGAAAGTATTTAGCTTATCAAGGAATGAATGACTGTCCATGGAATTCACAGGATGTAGAAGAATGAATAACTCTCCATGATATTTGCAGGATGTAAATTATCTAAGAAATGTTTAGTGAATAAGTGGGTAGTAGGGTGGGTTTTGTAATATTATACTTGTCACATTTGCTTGACAAAAGGAGCATTTAGAAAACTGAATGCAGCCTTTGATAAACATAACTTCAAGCTATAAGTATGTATGGATCTAACAAATATTGTGGATTATTGGTAACTGTGAATAATGTCCTGATGCAGAAGATTTATGCACACATAGGAAGGATAACTGAAATGAACATCTAACACTAAAAGTTTCAGCTGTTGATTGTCAATACTTTTTTTTGTAGTACCCACATATTATAGTATATAAGAGTCTTATCATTAATTACCAAAATGTATCCATCATTTATAATTTGCAATACTTTTATCTTTCTCTTTCAGTTTATTTACCTGTTATTTAAAAATATTATTGCATGCACACGCACACACACTCATGCTCACGCTCACACTCACACTCACACTCACACTAACACTCACACACACACTCTCACTTACACTCACACTCACATGCACTCACACTGACTTGCACGCACACACGCGCACACACACAGATACAGTCACACACGCTCGCACATGCTCACACATGCTCGCAGGCACACATGCACATGCAGAGGCACAGGCACACACATATGCACACAAACACGAACACAAACACAAACACACACACACACATCCTTGCTAGTTATGCAATCATTATTTTACTTGTTTACCTTTTAAGAATGTGAAATTCAAGTAACTTAAAAATATATTCATGACTTTTTTTCTCCTTTGCAGTCAAATTTGTGCATCTGTAACACCACTTCATCCAGTAATGCCACAGTTAATAGAGGTGTATGTCAATTCCATTATCTTACCTGCTAGCAAAGGAGGCCTTTCTGATACCTTTAACGAGCCAATATCGGAGGAAGAAATTATGTCTGTTTTTTCGCAATCAATATTTACTGAAAAAGCTTCTTCAGTAGTGAATGTATGTATGAATAGATACTCTTTTTGGTTGGATAATTAATATAGATGCATATGGTATTTGGATATGTTATAGTTATAGCTTAATGAAATTAAACAGTGGGTAAATCTTGATCATACCAAGGTGATTAGTTATATGAATATAAGTGACTTTTTTATTATGATTATTTATATTATTTTGAAAGTAATGTTTGACTGAAAATGTTAATTCTGTCATCTTATTTCCCATCATCATATCTTTATAACCTTAGGAGATATATTACAGATTACCTTTTTTTTGGACTTGGCTGATGTCCTCAGTTTTAACATGTGTTCCTCCCATAGCAGAGCTCAAAGCCAACAACTTTACATGCCTCTGCACCCTTCCGAAATCTCAGCAGAAGAAAATCACTGCTTCGGGAAAAGTCTCCATTTATGTCAGGTGCCTCAGCTGGTCACATTATGCCTTCACCTTCTGTCAGGACACATCACCGGATTTCCAATACCTCTTGTAATGGGTGAGTGTGGCTGTAATAGATTTTTTAATATTACTGTTTGTCTGTATGTTAACCCACTGGTAGTGGGTGATGTGATATGTGATGGTGTGATATCAAATTGCAGATAATAGGTCTTGTCTTTTCACGTTGCAAAGCTATGTCCTGATTGCCAGGATGAGGTCTCATGCATACTTAGATATTTCCAATTTTACCCAAGATTTTACCCATCAGTATTGGAACAAGGATCTAGTAAGAATTGTTTTGGGAAATATAATTTGTCAAAGATAGACGTAGCCTTGATTATTATTGAAGTCTTCATTTTTTCAAATTGCTACGTTAACCCATGATGCTGGGATGGTAAAAATATACAGCAAGGTCATTGTGTTTTTTTTGTTTATCAGTTGTCTTTACATATAGATGGCTCTACAAGTACTTCAAATTACTAGTCCTATCTATCTCACCTGTTTAATCTTCCTGGATTTTCAGAGATCCTTTTTAAAAAAATTTAAGACTATTAATAGTGTTACTAACATTATAATAATCATATTGTCAATAATAATGATAATTACATTGATATTAATAGCTTTACAAAAAGAAAGAAAGAAAGGAAAAAAAATCCATGAATATCAAGGAAAAGAGAAATCAGGTGAGATCATATCGTGTGGTTACTTGGCAACAGTGTGTTAATGGACACGGCCTGTTAAAGACTTGTTTCCATTCTAAGGTATATTTAATGTTCATTTTATTGAGATACAGCATAATGATGCAGATTATATGTAAGTAACACTTCCAGTACTTCTTCACTGATGGGAAGTCCATAAGGTCAGCAAATTAAACAATGATAGTCTTATATGATAGTACCTTGATATTTGGTGTTATTTTGTGTTGGAATTAAGGTGTGTAAATTTTTCAACTGTTGTATGGCAGTAGAAAAACTGGCTTAGATCAGTGTTGTCCAAACTGGGGTCCGCATACCCCTGGGGGTATGCAACATAGATCATAATGGTACTTGAACAAAGAAGGAACACACACGCCTCACATTTCACATTAAGTTGTTTAAGTATTTTTCAAGCATTTTATTAAATCATCTTTCTTATTTATTTATTAAATTTGATTTTTTTACCAACACCTGCAATGCAGTCTTTTCATAATCAGTATATTATTTGCATTATCCTAAGTAAAACAGTTTGTTTAGCCATTGTGAAGGGGGGGTTACATTACAATAGAAGGTAATGAAGGGTACAATAGGCAAAAATGTTTGGACAACACTGGCTTAGATTGTGTTGCATAGTTATTTGATTTGGGAAATTTTGGTTGTAGTTTTTGCTTTGCTATTAGTTTTATATATAGTCCTTAAAGTAGATGAGATCCAGAAGATTAGAGTTAAGAGAAACATTCTAGTGAGAGATTATCTACTTGACTATGGATAAAGATACTGATGAAAATGTACAATGCTTTGCAGTGTAAATGTGACATCAGTGATGACATCACAGTTGCTGCTGTTGTATTACTTGCTGCTGTATGAGGATGTACGGCTGAACAATACACTCCAACTACTGGCAAACAGCCGGCGTATCCATTCTTACTCTCCGCATCTGTTTGCTCAGTTACCCATAAGATACCTGCTTTCACATGCTCAGAAGGAACAGAGGCTATATGCAGGTTTGTTTATGTATATTATTATTTCTGGTTTTACTTTAAGATTATGTTAACATGGTCATTGTTATGTTCAAGTTTTGATTTCAGAAACATATATTTACATAGATGAAAGTGAAGCTCATAAATTGAAAATAAAATCATGATGTAAATACTTCTTCAGAAACAGAAATATGGTAATGTGTAATGACATCAAACATTTACCCTGGAAATACTCATCACACTATAAATTTATTCTCACTCCTGCATTTCCCATTCCTCAGGTCTGTTCTCGCCTTTGGTGAAACTGCTTGTGAGCCATTATCCTCAGCTGTGCCTGGTGGAAGACTGGCTTTATCAGAGTCCATCAGCTAACTCCAGCCTGGGGATCTTGCCACCTCCAGTGCCTCTTGATCCTCAGTCTGTAACGAAAGGTGATGTATTATTTGCTGTTTCAGTGGGAAGACGAATTGATGTTTTTTTCCTTTTCTTCATGAATGTGTTTGTGTATGTATGATTTTATCTCTTTCTTTCTTTCTTCCTTTTTTTTTTTTCTTTTCCTCTCCTCTCTCTCTTTCTGTGTCCTTCTTAGTAATGTGTCTGATTTACCAAATATGTTTTATTAAACTGTACTCCCATGTCAGAGAGAAGTATAATACATTACACAAATATGTCTACAGCCATGGAAGACGCTGCCGACAAACCTGGAAGGCTCCTCATCGTGTTGGACCGTCTGATGCGCATGCCTCCTCACCAAGTGTGGCCTCTGGCTGCCCCTATCACTGCCTCTATTAAGTGCCTCTTGCAACCTGGAGTGCCTCGGAAAGTCCTAGGTTGGTCAATGACTTACTTTAAATTTAATTTCTTTTGCTTATTCATAAAGATTTTACTGCATGATTATAGTTCATTTATATTTTGCAGAAGCTGCATGTGTTCATTTCCTATGTTCAGATTGAAACAATTTATTGCTTTGAAGTATTATCAGACTTTATATGTACATTTAAAAGATTATTTATCTATTTGCATTATCCATGGAAATTTATTTTTCATCTCCATTTCCTTCTATTATTTGCTGTAACAAAAAGGATACCTATTTCAGACACATACCGGCAAGTTTGGATGAGGCTAAACTCACTCTTTCCTCGTCGTCTCTGGGCCATGTCCGTTGAGGGACTACAGCCGGAGCAGCCTCAGAGCAAGTTGAGAAAGGCACTGACAGAGGATGACATCATTCTGGATCCTCTGTATGTGCTTCGATGTGATCCGAGAGTTAATAGGTGAGTTTGATTTTTTATCATACCAAACGGTATTTTCTTAATATTTTGTGTGCAAAGAAACAAGGTTTTCTTGTTCAAAGTCATCATATCTTTTATGAATATATCTGTTAATTATTTTCCTTCTTTGTCAAAAAAATTGCTAATGCATTTTTAAAAATCTTATTTATGCTTACAGGTGTGCCCCTCTCCTGCAGTTGGTTATATACATGCTTCAGGTGTATCTCCTGTCTTCCCGTACATTCCTCTCTCAGCAAATGCAAAACACACCCCTAGTGAACACTCCACACACTCCTGTGGGGGGAAATACCACCACCCCACCACAGGCTCTTGAGGAGGAGAGGGAAAAGCTCCGGGGAGCTCTCGTGCTCACACAGGAAAGTGCTGCGGTACAAATCCTGCTGGAGGCCTGTCTCATGAACAGTGATGAGAAGGTGGGCACCCTTACAGTAAGTGATTGAATTTTTAAAGTTGTTGATTATGGTGAAGGGTTTTATTACATCCCCAGTTGTATTGTGTTGCCATGGAAGGAGTACAAGGACTAAGGAGTATGTGTAACTTCACTTCTGTTCTTTGTTTTGAAAAAATGAGTTTGTGCAACTTCTTGACTATCCCTATCTCTTGCTTGTGTTTTGGATTGTCTGCTGTATTAGAAAAGGCATGTTTTGCACATAGCTACTCTGTAGAATAGAATGGAATGCCAATCATTTAATGGTAATTGTATAGGAAATGGTTTCAGTATATCATAAATGCACGGCAGACTGTTTGTTTTATCTCTGCTATATGAAAGCTAGACATGCTTGCTATTGAATGACAAAGCTCCCTACCATTTTTACCATAGCTTGCTGTTCTTTTATTCAGTGTTAGACAGTACAAGTGCTTTATTTGCATAGAATTTTAGATTAGAATACAATTCCTTTGCTTACTGCTTTGATTTTTATAATTATTTTTTGAATTATTATGCTGCATGATGATAAAAACTTCAATCGGAGTAGTTGTCGTTGCAAGAAATGTTATTCATACCAGTGGTTATCTGTGTCTAAATTTCTCCCTTCTATTTTCCAGGATGGTGCTGGAGCTCTGACTCTCCAAGAAATAAGAAGTGTTGCGTGTTCTTTCATCCATCAAGCGTTTCTTAAGGACACTACACTGGCTAAATTAGTGCACTTTCAGGTATGTTGAAAGCTGTATTCTTTCTATTCATGTTGATGCAGTTTCCGTGGTTTGACTTATTTTTTTTAGAGTTTTGATGAAGATTGTGGAGGATGTCTCATTTAAATTTGTGTGAAGAATTTTTTTACTTTTATATCTCTGGAGCTATAATTAATGAAGTATTCCTCAGAAAACAAACAAACAAACACTTTAACAAGTACACTTCTTAAACACTTTGTTTTTAGGGTTACCCTGGAGAACTCATAGGCCCAGTTGTGCGTGGTGTTCCCTCCATGCACATTGCAATTGGCCTCAATTGGATCCCAGAGCTTCTTCAGCTGCCAGACTTGGACAAGCAAATGTTTGCCGTAGAGCTTACATCCCACTTGGCCCTCCAGAATGCCATGCCTTCAACCCTGAGTATTTCTAGGCTGGCAATCAATACTTTAGCTACTCTTCTGTCAGGTAAGAGTGGAGCCAAGATTTATGGGATATGAAATGTGTAGAAAACAGTAAAGATGTATTATCAGTGTCATTTTTTTTTTTTTTTTTTTTTTTTTTTTTAATATACCATTAAACAGTTCAGATAAACCAAAGCTTCACTGTACAATAAATGGTGTTGATGAGGTATCTATAACAAGCAGTAATCTAAATGACTGTTGAATTCAGCTTCTACCCAATCAGAAATGTTATCCTTCTCCTGATGTTACAATTATAGACCAAGTGTTCAAAATATTAGTTAAAGAAATAGATTTATGCATTTTGATTTTATCTTGAAAGAGGAGCTGAAACGATGCTAAAATCCCAAAATGTTAACAGTTCTGGGAGAGGAAGAAAGACTATCCATCATGGAAGCCTCGTTGCCATCTTTGGTGCGTATTGGCCGAGCCTTCCCCTCCCTCATCGATGATTTGCTCCACTTACTGGTGATGTACGGACGGGTTGGTGCAGCACATTCTGCCCTGTCTACTGCACCATCACCACATTCAATAGGTAAAGGAATAATTGCTTTTTTTTATTTGTAACTATCAGGCATGGGTTTGAATATATACATATTTCTTGTAGGTAGAAATTATAATATATATAACTCTTGGGAAATGAGTGAAGTGGAAAATGATTGTGGAATTAAGAACCCCTTCCTTTTTTTTGTATGAAATGTCTTCAGTAGAGAGAGAATTACTAAAATATTCTGCTTTCTCTTTTTCAGCATTTCTTGACAAACCAGACTATGAGGAGGATGTGGCTTGCGAGACCATTCCATGGTTGAGGCCAAGAAAAGTGCCGCAAGAAGACAGCCTTTACGCGCGTATCATATCTACCTTCAAGGAGTTGGTCATTGCTAGTACAATGACCCACAATCTGTACTGAGAAATTTCATTGGGCTAACATAGCATCATATGTACATTTAGGGGGAATAGCCAGTGAACAGGTTCTGTTTGATTGGATAAATCCATTTAGTTGGATCCAAGATATGCAATGGTTTCTAAGTTTGGGGGGTAATTTTGTTGCATAATTTAACTTGTTCATGTGTTCTCATGTTTTTGATAGGGAATATAGTATAGCTATTGGCTATTGATGCAAAGATAGAGACTTTGGATGTCTAAAAACTTCAACCTCTCAGATCATTACAAAATTTGGATCAGATAAAGCTTTCAGAATTCCAAGGGAAAAAATTAGAATTTAAAAGGAGTAGCTTTAAATGAATATATTAAATTTGCCAGAAATCTTTTTAAGTTTATTGGAAAAAAGAATATGATGTTGTAAAGAAGGTTAAGTCCAAAATGTATGTGGACAATATTTTTGTATGATCTTTTTTTGAGAGTGTGCATATATTGTTAAGTAATTGTGTAGGAATTTAGTTGCCATTATTCTTTTCCATTTGATTTCATAGCTACACAGGTACTATGTTAGATTTTGTAAGATTACAATAAAATATATAGTGATACAAAAGAAAATATATTCCTCCCCTTTACTGTGAACATTATGCTTATTGTTCATGAAGCTGCAATAACCATTGTGTTGGAGCTTGTATATGTTATTATGGAAATATTGACTACCAGTATGTGTAGGAACTTGCTTGGACACTTGTTTGTTTTTGTTATTACTGTTATTACTATTTTGATGAGTTGAAAACATTAGATGTTTTTAAGTCATTGTGACAGAAATGATAAACATGATACAATTTTTCCTATTATCTGGAAATACTCCTGCAATTAAAGTAGGCAATAATGTTGATAATTGTGGTGTTAGTGGTGATTTTTCTTATACACATCTTATTATCAACTACAACTATCACCATAAATTCTAATGCAGTTGGGTAAAGATAATCTTGAAGTAAATTGTAAACACCTTTAATGATTTTGTCAACAACAATGATAGAAAGATATCAGTCACGATGATAGAGTAGTTTGGCGTTTACATCCCCAAACTTGGACCAGCCTTAGAAAGTCTTCAGATTAAAGGTGTTACTAAAAGAGACAGCTTTGGCCCTGAATAATGTTATGAAGTAAACATACACAAACAGTTCCTTTAGTTTCCAAAACCATCATCATTGGGTATTGTCAGTGATGAGACCACAGTGCCAGGAGTTTGCAATGAAAGCTTGTATTTCTTGACCTTGATTGTGGTGTATCAATAAAAATTATGAGA
>NC_091549.1:16729444-16731944 GCF_042767895.1 Penaeus vannamei
AAACGATAAAATATGTATCACAGCTACCCATTGTCTCGTTACTGATCTCTTATCAAGTATGTCAGGGGCGTGGCGTGACATCCCATGGCTGTTCCCATTCTACAGGTGCTCTGAAAGGGATTCCGTGAGGGGTGCGTTGTGTTATCCCCAAGGGGGCGGGGGAGGGCGTAGGAAAACGCACGGCCTGGTCCGGACATTTGTTGAAGGAGGCAGCGTGAGGCGGAGGTTGAAGTCCAACTCGTGCAGAGGTGGACCCGGGCAGCGGGTAGCCCCAGGAGAGGGCCTCGAGTGCTGGCCCCCGGGAGGAGGCAGCGTCCGATTGGAGTGTTTGTAAGGGAAGAATGGAAGTTACAAGCAATGGAGGCGTGACCCAGGTCAGTCCGGCGATGGTGCCGCGGGCACGCCGCCCTGATTGGTCATAACTTAATAGATATCGCTCAGATTATGTCATTCACACAGCCTCTGAGGAGAGCAAGGTCTCAGTTGAAAACCTTGCAGGCATTTTGATTTGTTGATGGTCTGCTACCATCCCGAACTTCTACTGAGGTGGCACTAATTTCTTCTTGCTTTGATTATGTCACTATTTTCTTCTTGTTTTATTTAAATTGGTACTATTTTCCTCCTAGTGTTGACTAAAAGGACGCTTTCGATACGAAAAAGATAGAGGGCCACATACCCCCTCCCCCACACACACACTCATGTGCAAACCCCAGCACAAAATCGTGAAATGAAAAGCACACTGGTTTCATAACACCAAAATGTCATTTTCAATCTACGACAAAGAATTTTCTATTTTTGAGTCGAGTATTTCAGCCTAGGAAACATTTTAAATGCCTTTATGCTACAGTAATATATTGCTGTACTAATTGAAAAACATACTGATATCTACTTATAAACGAAGCTCTGCTCCGTTTTCAAAAAGTTTTTTTTTCTGTAATAGCTTGTCAAATACATTCAAAAATATATATTTATGATTTTATTTGCCCTATATCTAGGACAAATAAACATGCACAAGTAAGCACATATGCGCTGTACAATCAAGTTCTTTTTTCGTTGAATTCGTTTACATACATTTCCTCATGCATACATATATGTATGTATGTACATTTATATATATATATATATATATATATATATATATATATATATATATGTATGTATGTATATATATACATATATATATGTATGTATGTATATATATTTATAAATAAATAAATAAATAAATAAATAAATAAATATATATATATACATATATATATATATATATATATATATATATATATATATATATATATATATATATGTACATATATATATATATATATATATATATATATATATATATAATCTACTTACAAACATATATATATATATATATATATATATATATATATATATATATATATATATATATATATATATATATATATATACATACACACACACACACACACACACACACACACACACACACACACACACACACACACACATATATATATATATATATATATATATATATATATATATATATATATATATATGTATCCATACATTCACTATATATATATATATATATATATATATATATATATATATATATATATATATATATATTTATATACATACATACATACATACATATATATATATATATATATATATATATATATATATATATATATATATATATATATATATATATATATATATATATGAATATATATATATGTGTATGTAGCGTTGATAATAATGATGATGGTGATGATGGCGATGATGATGATATGGATCTGAATGAGGATGAGGGTGATGATAATAATGGCGATAGTGATGATGATATAAATAATCATCTTTATCCTCCTCCTTTTCATTTCGTTTCAATAGAATAGATAATCAGATCAACAACAATGATTTTCAAAGACTCAAGGACGGTAATAATAATCTTCACATCTAGCAATAACTTCTCGGTTTTCGGTAACATGTCGAGGGATTTATGCAACGAAGGACTTTTGATTTATAGCAATTAATAAGAGCGCAGCATTGTCGTTTATTACGTAAGTCAGCATGCAGCGTCTTCTCCTTCGTGGGTCTCGCATGCTGACTTAGATACGTAAGATCGACAGAGAGAAGCACAGTACTCTAGATGTGCGGTGTATTACTTGGAGTACTTTGAGATGACTTTGACACTTCTGCTTGTATTTTGATGTATTTTTTACATTTCAATTACAATTATATTTTTCAGTTAGTATTTTGAACTAGTTTTGTTTTCTTCAGTTAGTATTTTGAACTATTTTTGTTTTCTTCAGTTAGTATTTTGAACTATTTTTATTTTCTTGTTAGTATTTTGAACTATTTTTGTTTTCTTCAATTAGTATTTTGAACTATTTTTACTTTCTTCAATTAGTATTTTGAACTATTTTTGTTTTTTTCAGTTAGTGTTTTGAACTATTTTCATTTTCTTCAGTTAGTATTTTGAACTATTTATTTTCTTCAGTTAGTG
>NC_091549.1:16734444-16739444 GCF_042767895.1 Penaeus vannamei
AGAGAGAAAAGAAAAGAAAAAAAGAGAAAATTTAGGCTTGTCCACTGAGGCTCATGTTCCTAAAGTTTTATAAGTTTATCAAACCTGACTACATGGATGGCGAAACTCCTTGAATAACTACAGGACAAGAGCTTAATCGAAAAGTTAAGCAAGGAAATAAAATATAGTAAAAAAAAAAAAAGAATTAAAAAAAAAAAGATAAAAAAAAAAATCAATCTTTGCAGGAATAAAAATGTAAAAGAAATCACAAAGGAAGACATGACAGACATGATGAAAGGAACACACGAAGGCATAGGTTAAGCACCGTTGATAATGTTTGCAACATGATCAACGTGGGGTAGTTTAAGAATAGTTGATAAGATAAAAAAAAGTAGAGAAAGGCAAAGGATGGGAATAGGAAAGCATTAAATAAGTGCTATACTAAGGCTTCAGTGATGACAAGATGAGAATTAGAAATTCCACTATAATCTCCAATTGAAAAAAGACAGGGAATTAAAAGGTGAGCAAAATGAGAGCGATTTGACAATTTTGGAGAAGTCAAAGCCGCCATTTTACCCGAATTAAACACTGAACAAAGCCACGGAAAAATGCCAACAACGAAAAGTAGAAAAGAAACAGAAGAAGAATGAATAAAAATTACGAACAACTCAAACGTACACTCTTCTAGGACTTTTGGGGATAAGCTCCTTGGATCGGGAGCTTTGCCGATCCTGAGAAGAGGAGTAATTCCCTGGCTTACGCCCTGAAGAACATGAAACACGGCGAAACGGGGAGCTCTGAAGCCTTTCTGGTGGGGAATATTAGGAGACCGAAGAAAAGGGAAAAGGAACAATACAATGATGAGGATAGTCAGCAGAAAGGATTGTTAAGGCCGTGTCACATTAGCACTTTTTCAATTGTCAATTTTTTGACAATTTTATTTAACTTAAATACAAACATTCTCGAATATAGCTCTTGATATGACTATGCTTGGCTGAGAAAGTTGACGTTAAGGTTTTCAGACGGAAACGATCATTATCGTCTGACTGGAAAATCGACAATCCGCTCAAAAATGGACAAAATTTCAGAAAATTGTAAAAAAATTGACGGAAAAAGTGCTAGTGTGACGGCACCTTTAGTGAGGTCATTAGTGAGGCGCGAGATTCACTAAGAATAGAGACGAGTGGGTGTCCTTGACCACGGGGACACTAAGTACATAGTAATTCTAAGTGAAGAGGACATTGGTCAGGATAACGAAAGTTTCAAGGATTCGAAGCAATCTTGTCGTCTTGTAGTCATTTTTTACGAAGTGGATCATTGTTTACGAAACTTTTTACTGAACCAGAGTTTGGAGTCGGGGACCCCATTTAGCGAAACAGTAATCACCACAAGGAAAGTTGAGATGAAGGGCACGGAAGATTTATCCAGTACTGGGGGAGTAACCGAGAGAGAGAGAGAGAGAGAGAGAGAGAGAGAGAGAGAGAGAGAGAGAGAGAGAGAGAGAGAGAGAGAGAGAGAGAGAGAGAGAAGAGAGAGAGAGAGAGGAGGGAGAGGGAGAGAGAGAGAGAGAGAGAGAGAGAGAGAGAGAGAGAGAGAGAGAGAGAGAGAGAGAGAGAGAGAGAGAGAGAGAGAGAGAGGCGAGAGAGAGAGCGAGAGCGAGCGAGAGATAGAGAGAGAGACAGAAAGAGAAAGAAAGAGAGAAAGAGAGAAAGAGAGAGAGAGAGAAGAGGAGAGAGAGAGGGAGGAAGGGGGGATGAGTGAAAGAAAGAGAGAGAAAGAAAGAGAGAGAGAGAGAGAGAGAGAGAGAGAGAGAAAGAGAAGGAAAGAGAAGAGAAGAAGAGAAAGAGAGAGAGAGAGAGAGAGAGAGAGAGAGAGAGAGAGAGAGAGAGAGAGAGAGAGAGAGAGAGAGAGTAGAGAGGGAGAGAGTAGAGGGAGGAAGGGGAGTGAGAGAGAGAGAGAGAGAGAGAGAGAGAGAGAGAGAGAGAGAGAGAGAGAGAGAGAGAGAGAGAGAGAGAGAGAGAGAGAGAGTAGGAGGAGAGAGAGGTAGGAGGAAGGAGTGAGAGAGAGAGAGAGAGAGAGAGAGAGAGAGAGAGAGAGAGAGAGAGAGAGAGAGAGTAGGAGGAGAGAGAGTAGGAGGAAGGGGAGTGAGTGAGAGAGAGAGAGAGAGAGAAAGAGAGAGAGAGAGAGAGAGAGAGAGAGAGAGAGAGAGAGAGAGAGAGAGAGAGCAGGGATGGTTTCGAATATGAGGAGATTCGAAGCCAGCTGGTCGGAGTGTTATGTCTAGCGATAAACACAAACATTTCTATATTAATGATGATGATACGTGGAATCACACACTTGAGAAAGGTTAAGGGATATTTTCCCTAAAAACAACAAAACATAAAAATAATTAACTAAAATTTGATGTGTCAGTTACCGGAAATTTTAGAATTTTTTATTACATCATTACAGTAAGCAGTTATAAGGGATTTAAAGTAGCGAAAAGACACTTAAATAATGATGGCGATGATGATGAAGAAGAAAAAAAGAAGAAAAGAAGATGATAATGTTGATAATGATAATAATAATGTAGTTATAATGATAATAATAAAACCAATTAACTCTACTGTCTAGAGTTGCACCATGACCATGCAGAGGCACTCCCCAGTGTGACTCTCCCGGAAGCATTCAAGCAAACCGGCAACTTTGAGACAGGTGAAGTAAAGGAGACATAAAGGGGCGGGTGTAATATCAGGTCGCGTGGATTAAAGGCACCTGGGCATTACTCTGCAGGTGCATCCATTTGCTTGTATGGTAAAACGGGCCGTCACGGTCAGGGGCAGGAATCTGGATTCTAGTACGGTATTCTGGCAGCCTTGTCGATGCGTCCTCACACACACACGCACACTCACACACACACACACACATGGACGCACACACACACGGACGCACACACACACGTACTGCGTATGCATGTGTATAGGCAGACAAACACATACATAAACACAGATATTAACAGATGAACAGATACAGATAACCGGACGCGCAGACATGGGAGGCAACTCTACATATGAGACCAGTGTCCAAGGCAACTCTCTGGCAAATAACTCATTGTTCTGGTACAAAATATTTTAGACTGAGATACGAACGCGCGGCCGGAAGAGCATACCAAGGGACGTCACGCTCCATTCCCATTAATAACAGGGATCCTAGCGACAAGAGGTTTTGTATTACTAATCTAATTAAACAAATATGTGCCGGGGGGGGGGGGATATATAGGCCGTGTCTGAGCTAACATTTATAGTAATACCTGTACGTAAAAAAAAAAAATCCTTTTCCAGCTCCTTATTGCCCCGAAGTATCATGCTACAATCCCAATTAGAACACGTAGCAAGGAGAAGCGTCACTGAATACACACTCTTCGGTCACGCGTCTCCTCGACCTCGGAGGATGTGTGCTTCCCAATGGCAAATATTCCTTGCAATGTCCAATATGCATTCGTTCTATTCATTCACGGTCGTAGGCGGGTCATTGAACGTCGGCGGGAGGTAAAAAAAAAAGAAAAAACAGAAAAAAATGGAAGTAGAAGAAGAAGAAGACGAGGAAGAAAGTTGGCTGGAAGTAATTATAAAAAAAAGGTTGGAAATAATTAAAAGATGTAGTTGAAGAAGACGAACGTTAGCTGGAAACAGAAAAAAAGATGGAAATAATTAAAAGAAGAAGAAGAAGAAAAAAAGAAGACGAAGAAGAACATCAGCTAGAAATATGAAAAGGGCTGGAAATAATCAAAAGCAGAAAAAGAAAGTCAGCTGGAAATAGAGAAACTAAAATACAGTAAATAATTAAGAGAAAAAGAAGAGAACGTCAGCAGGAAATAGAGAAAACAAAATACAGTAAATAATTAAGCGAAGAAGAAATGAAAGTCAGCTGGAAATAGAGAAAACAAAATACAGTAAATAATCTAGAGAAGAAGAAGAAATGAAAATCATCTGGAAAAAAAAGAGAAGAAGAAGAAATGAAAATCAGCTGGAAAAAAAAGAGAAGAAGAAAAAGAAAGTCAGCTGGAAATAGAGAAAACAAAATACAGTAAATAATCAAGCGAAGAAGAAGAAATGAAAGTCAGCTGAAAAAAAAAAAAAAAAAAAATACGCTCGTACTATTCTCTTCCTCGATCGCGGGTCTAAGATTCGGCCAGAGCGTCTCGGCGTCACGTGGAGGAGTCTCAAGAATATTACATTTTCTCCTCGCCTTCGTCTGGGCCTCCTCCTCCGCATTCTTATTATTCATCTATCTATCCATCTATTATCTATTGTTATTCTTATTCATCTACCTATCCATCTATCATCTATTGCTATTCTTATTATTCATCTATCTATCCATCTATTAGCTATTGTTATTCTCATTTTTCATCTACCTATCCATGTATTATCTATTGCTATTCTTATTATTCATCTATCTATCCATCTACTAGCTATTGTTAATCTTGTTATTCATCTATCTATCCATGTATTATCTATTGTTATTCTTATTATTCATATATCTATCCATCTATTATCTATTGTTATTCTTATTATTCATCTATCTATCCATCAATTATCTATTGTTATTCTTATCATTCATCTATCTATCCATTTATTATCTATTGTTATTCTTATTATTCATATATCTATTCATGTATTATCTATTTTTATTCTTATTATTCATCTATCTATCCATCTATTATCTATTGTTATTCTTATCATTCATCTATCTATCCATCTATTAGCTATTGTTATTCTTATTATTCATCTATCTATCCATCTATTATCTATTGTTATTCTTATCATTCATATATCTATCCATCTATTATCTATTGTTATTCTTATTATTCATATATCTATTGTTATTCTTATTATTCATCTATCTATCCATCTATTATCTATTGTTATTCTTATCATTCATATATCTATCCATCTATTATCTATTGTTATTCTTATTATTCATCTATCTATCCATCAATTATCTATTCTTATTCTTATTATTCATCTATATATCCATCTATT
>NC_091549.1:16764444-16771944 GCF_042767895.1 Penaeus vannamei
AAATTATCTCTCAGTCCCGGCCTATTAACAGCTAGATTAAAAAAAACAATTATCATCATTATCATTTATCAGCACTATTACTGTTGCTTATTTATTATCATTTCCTCTTTTCCTTTCTTATTTATCAAACCTATATCACCAGCAATAGTATAAGCCAACTTCTTTCTCCTCAAATGTGAAACTAGTAAACTTGCTAAGATTTATTGCTATTAGAGCGACCGAACGAAGACCGAATCCACAGGACGACTCGTTATCTCCCTTAATGAAGAGCAGAAGAAATAACGAAATAACGATTAGTCAACAGAAAGAGTTAAGAAAGTCATTATTTTCTCTCTGAGTTTCATAATCGGCAAATACGCTTCCTCTTCTATGACCTTTTGTGTGTACGCGCATGGACTTGTGTATGTATGTACGCACATAGAGAGAGAGAGAGAGAGAGAGAGAGAGAGAGAGAGAGAGAGAGAGAGAGAGAGAGAGAGAGAGAGAGAGAGAGAGAGAGAGATCTTATGTATGTATATATGTACGCACATGAAGGGTACATGAACTTATGTATGTATGTACGCACATAGAGATTACATGGCCTTATGTATATATGTACGCACATAAAGACTACAAGAACTTAAGTATGTATGTATGTACACGGAGATGTAGCCTACCTTATGTATATATATACACAAATAGAATACATGACCTTATGTATGTAAGTACTTATGGAATACATACACAGACGTACATACACGCAACGCACACGCAAATGACGATAGTCGGAACTAATTTCCATGCCCCTTCTCGCTTCCTTCAATAAGTTCTTTCTCTGTCCCTTCCTCAGAGGACACGGGCGTTTCCTACCCCATGGCACTGGCACTCAATCCCCTGAGAGTGTCATGGCACCTCTCAGGAGGACGAGAAATAATTGGCTGGCTTTGTGTCAGTCTCTCCCGTGTCTGCTCTTCACGTGTGTCAATTTGTTATGTATCCTGGATATGTTTTATTTTTTTTATTTTATTTTACTCTCTCTCTCTTTTTTTTTTTTTTTCTTTTTTTTTTTTTTTTACTTTTTCTCTCCCGTCTGTAATTAAAAACTTTTCTTGTTAAGGATAGTGTTAGAGATTGCATTTCGACCTGGGAAGTAGGATAATATATGTTGTTATTGTTGTTATAATGATGATCGAGAGAGCTTAGATGACGGTAATTCTCATAATGAAGAGAATGATTGTGATGGTGATTATCGTTATTATTTCCTTTTATCAATTTCGTCAGTAGCATCTTTATAGCAACCGTTATCACTACCACTATTAGTATTATCATTATCAATTCTTGCATCATTATCACCATCACTCTCAATGTTTCATCATTTTAATCATCATTGTCATTATTTTCGCTAATGGTTATGATTATAAGACAATGAACATGACGTATAAGAAAAAAATATGAAATGAAAAACGAAGTCGAAGTCAAATCCACGTGACGAAATTTCGAACACAGTCAACTTGAAAATCCTAAATGATATTTTAAAAAGGATCTGCTATTACCGATTACACATACATAATATCACTCGTTTACAAACCATATATACATTGTAAAATTTTAAAAAGTCATAATAACAATTGACCTCATGTCGTAAATCATAATTGAATAGTAATTAAAAAAGGGAGTTAATGAATAACATAAGACAGAAAGTAATAGCACCGAGTGGCCTACCTTTTAGACAATTAGTGTTCTCTCTCTTGACCTATGACCTGTGATGGGGGCTCAGGTCAAGCACTTTGACCCTAAGGATGAAAACGGCATAAAAGAATCAGGTGGTTTTAGGGGGAACTAAGAGATTATATTTTTTCTTTTTATTCACGTGATTAATCATTATTCTGTGATTTACATATTTTTCTCTTTTTTTCTAATTCCTTTTTTCTTTTTCTTTTTCTTTATTCGGGAGGAGTCTATAATTCCTGGTGACTAACTTTTTTAAAAATTTGCAAGTCAGATGAAGTTGGAAATCGAAAGTCAAATGCGAGATTCTTTATTATTATTGAACTTTTATCTTCATTTATCATCTGTTCATTTATTTCTATTGCTTTTGGTATTTATTTTTGTTTATTCATTTGTGTAAAATCAATTATTTCTACGAGATTTCGCTTTTCAATTATTGTTCTTTAATGAAAATTCTGTCTGTCTCTCTCTCTCTGTCTGTTTCTCTCTCTCTTTCTGTCTGTCTGTCTGTCTCTCTCTCTCTCTCTCTTTCTCCCACTCTCTGTTTCTCTCTCTGTCTCTGTTTCTCTCTCTCTCTCTCTCTCTCTCTCTCTCTCTCTCTCTCTCTCTCTCTCTCTCTCTTTCTCTCTCTCTCTCTCTCTCTCTCTCTCTCTCTCTCTCTGTATATATATATATATATATATATATATATATATATATATATATATAAATATGTGTGTGTACATATAGATATGTATATATATATATATATATATGTATATATATATAGATATATATATATATATATATATATATATATATATATATATATATATATATATACACACTTATAACTGCGAATTCTCTATTCTGCATATTTATGAGCCTCTTGTATGTATGATGATCACTTTTTGACCGGCCTATTAAAAAGAACTTTCGCATTCCGGATACTGATACAATGATGGGGATTTAGAACCTATTAATTTCTTGGCCAGCGGTTCCAGATATCATTAAGTGAATTAGGCCAATTTTAGTTCGTTATGGGAGGTAATATCATCGTTGTATTCGATTTATAGGCAATGTGTGAAAATGTCCGATTTAGTTGTACTGTTTTCAGCTAATATCGTGCCAATATGTAGAGTATTTTTCTTGCGCGGGGAATATTACATTTTTTTCATGCGCGGAAAACATCATTTTGTCTACATTTGCGCGGACGGATCTGCGGACGGATGACGAAACAAGTGCGCGAAAAGGTCAAGAGAAATTTATGCGCGGAAGACGATTAAAAAAAAATATATGATGTATGATTTAATTTAATTTAATTTAATTAATTTAATTAAAATATGATTTATGATTTGACTTAAATATGAATATGATTTAATTAAGAACTAAGCGTGCGCGGAAAGTTACCCGTGAACTAACATTTGCGCGGATAGAATTTGAGCAACAAACTCTATAGTCTGGATATCGTGTAGGAAATTCGAATTTTTAAGTTCATTATATGGTGATATGATTTTTTTTTATTACCCAGCTATCGATATGTATGGCTACTTATTTATTTTAGTGTCCTTTTAGATTTAGTGTTGAAACAATGATTCAGAATACTTATATTTCTGTATGTTTTTACATAATCATCATTATCAGGATTATTATTGATAAAGAAGAAAGGTCGAGTATACTTAAGGGGGTTCAGATCTCCTTAAAGTAGATTTATATTCTTTTCTAGAGTATATATTTTTAGAGTACATTGCATCATGGGGTTAACAAGATACAAAGGAAATTTTATCATATTCACATTTCTAAAAATAAGAGTTTCATTATTATAAAATGGGTTTTTTATACCTTTATGCTAAGGGTTTTTGGTATATTTTGATTAGTTGAATTTACGAGATCTCAAGGAGAGGAAAAAAAAGATTGTTTGAGATACTGATTATACAGAAATGAATTAACCTGGTACAACTTGGTACAACTTGGTACAAGGTACGGCTAGCTCCAAAAAAAGATGAAAAAAATATTGGCACTCAGTCACCATGACTCTTTTAACTTATCAGTCATCGAGTTATTATCACCGGCGCTTAATCAGTGGTTAGTGGACAACTGCGATAAGGAGATTAACAGAAGTGGAGGCGGAGAGCGAGATAAAAAAAGTGGAAGTAATAGGAAGAGAAAAGAGAGACGTGAGAAGAGTGTGAGTTTAGTAAAGAAGTCGAGGTTGTTTATGCAAAGAGGGGGATATTTTGTGGTTTTGCGGTTGGGTCTCTGGTTCGGTGGTTGTTAATGATTTATGTGTATATATTATGTGTGTGTGTATATATATATATATATATATATATATATATATATATATATATATATATATATATATATACATATATATATATATATATATATATATATATATATATATATGTATATATTTCACATATATATACATATATATAGATATGTATGCGTATATATATATATATATATATATATATATATATATATATATATATATATATATATATGTATATATATATATATGTTTATATATATATATTTATATATATATTCATATATATATGTATATACATATAATATATTATATATATATACATATATATATATACATATATATATATATGAATAAATAAATATATATGTATATATAATATACACATACACATAAATATATGTCTATAAATATATATATATATATATATATATATATATATATATATATATATATATATATATATATATATATGAATAAATAAATATATATGTATATATACATATAGGTATATATATATATATATATATATATATATATATATATACATATATATATATATATATATATATATATATATATATATATATATATATATATGTATGTATATATATATATATATATATATATATATATATATATATATATATATATGTATATATATATATATATATATATATATATATATATATATATATATATATATATATATATGTATATGTATATGTGTATGTGTGTGCGTGTGTGTGTGTGTTTGTCAGTGTGTGTATGCATTGCATTGTTTCTTCTTTCTGACGTGAACACTTACAAATTCATTCATGGAGACAAAGGAAAAGCAAGAAACGCACCGCTAGCGATAAGTACATCAAGCCTCCTTCAAGTTCATTGCCAGGAAAACAAAACTGCCTCAGGATGGAACAGAAAGTAAAAAAAAGAAGAAAAAAAAAGAAAAAAAAAGTCAGCGGATGCTTTTTCTTGCCAAAGAGTTAAACGTGTCAGCCGAAGGTGTTAGGCGAAAGTGGCATACGAGAGTGTCAACTGAATGTGTCAGACAAAGTTTTTAGACGATAGCGTCATACGAAGGTGTCACGTGAATGTGTCAGGGAAAGATGTTAGGTGAATGTGTCAGAAGAAAGTGTCATGTGAAGATGTCAGATGAAAGTATCATAGAAAGGTGTCAAGCGAAGGTGTCATACAAAGGTATCAGGCAAGATTGCCATACGAAGTTGTCAGGTGAAAGTGTCATACGAATTTGTCAGGAAGATGCCAGAAACAATGATTAGCGTTTATGCCAACCTGAAGTTCAGAGGTGGCATGCCCGCTGACACGTCCCTTCACTCGCAGGTGGCAGGCGAGACAAAGGTGTCAATTCTGCCTGAATGGATTGCCATGTCGCTTGCCATTATGCAACATCACGTTTTTCAACAACTATGTAAAATACAGGAACTCTTCTGTACGTTGGGTCGTCTTAGTTATCGCAACCCTCTCTCTCTCTTTCTTTCTTTCTCTCTTTCTCTCTCTTTCTCCCTCCCTCTCTCTCTTTCTTTCTCTTTGAGTGTCTGTCCTAATGTCTTTTCTCTCTGTCTCTCTCGCTGTCTATGTCTGTGGGTTATTTCTCTCTTTCTTTCTGTTGTCTCTGTCCACGTCTCTCTCTTTCTGTTATCCGATCCTCCACCTCTCTCACATCTCTCTCTCTCTATCTATCTCTTTCTCTCTCTCTCTCTTCCTAGCCCTCTCCAAATGTCTCTGTCTTCTTTCCTCTTCTCTCTCTTTCTCTGTATCGCTTTCTTCCTCTGTCTCTTTCCCCTCTCCTCTTTTCTCTCTTTCTCTGTCTCTTTCTCCCCTTCTCTCTCCTCTTTAGTATGTAGTACCTTGATGATATCTTTACATTTATCGATCCTTGTCTGCACCCACTTCCT
Organism: Penaeus vannamei; assembly: GCF_042767895.1. NCBI lineage: Eukaryota > Metazoa > Arthropoda > Malacostraca > Decapoda > Penaeidae > Penaeus > Penaeus vannamei. Next base: position 16,770,325 of record NC_091549.1, read on the forward strand.
GCCCATAATTTATCTACCTGTTTGTTTATTTGCCCCCCCCGCCCCCTTAGCCGCCTATTTCCCCCTCCAGCTCCATTTTCTAATTATTTTTCCCCCTTATGTCATTTCGTCTACTCCCCCTCCCCCCCTTTCTACCTTCATCACCAACTTACCCTCTCTGTCTCACAGCCTTTAGTCTCGTTTCCTTTTATATATATATATATATATATATATATATATATATATATATATATATATATATATATATATATAAATTCTTTCTCTCACCAGTTTCCTTCTCTTTATTCTTCTCCTTCTCCTTCACGTTCTCTCGTTTTTTTTCCCTCCGCTTTTTTGAGGGTTCGTAACATGTTGGAAATACGGGCATCGATTTTCTTTCTAAGTGCCGGACAGTAACCAAAACGAAGGCTAAGTCTCACGGCCCGAGTATCCCAGAGGCGTTTCAGGAGGTCTAGGCGTATTGGAAAAAGGAAAACAGCTGCGAATTTTCCTTCTATTCAAAGAAAGAGAAAAAAAGAAAAGGTAGAAACGCGTAGTTTGTTTTCCTTAAAGGGGGTCAAATGCGCGCAGTGTTCTCTCTGAAAAAAGGCAAAAGTTGGGAATTTCTTCTGTACGTAGGGCTAACTGTGTAATATTTCCCCCCTCTCTATAAGGCAAAAAGACGTACATTTTCGTCCGTATAAGAAAAACTTTCCTCGATTTCGGACACAGCGCGTGCGTTTCCCCCACAGAGGTTTAAAAAGGCGAATTCACCTCCGCGAAGGGCCACAGCCGCATACCTTCCTCCATATAAGGCAAACGAGTCTACTCTCCCTCCATATAGGACGAAATTCACGTCACTTTCCTCCAAATGGGATTTAATACGTTATTTTCCCCCTTAAAGAGCTATTCACGTAACCTTTCTGTCACAAAAAGCAAAAGATGCTCAGGTGCGATTTTCTTCTCATTTCTTTCGCTTATTGCATGTCTCAGGTGTGCATGAGATCGGGGGCATTACTTCCGCTCATGCACAAGGTCGTTTGCTGTTCCTGTGCGTACTCTTCCATGCGGCATTCTGCTGTTCATCCTTTGGGGGGGAGGGGGGGGCTTACCCACGCCTCTCTCTTTCTCTATCTTTCTGTCTGTTTCTGTACTTATCTATCTAGCTCTATCTAGCTCTGTTTAGTTATGTGTATATTTATCTATCTGTCTATCTATGTATCTATCTGTCTATCTGTGTATTTATCTATTTACCAATCTATATATCTACATCTCCATCTCTCTCTCTCTCTCTCTCTCTCTCTCTCTCTCTCTCTCTCTCTCTCTCTCTCTCTCTCTCTCTCTCTCTCTCTCTCTCTCTCTCTCTCTCTCTCTCTCAGACACACACACACACACACACACACACACACACACACACACACACACACACACACACACACACACACACACACACACACACACACACACACACACACACACACACACACACACACACACACACACACACACACACGCACACACGCACACTCAAAAGAAAAGAAGAACACGCCCTTCATTAGGCTTTAAGTTGTTCAAGGCAGGGTTATTCAAGCTCCTTCTCGCGTGTACGTATCCCTGGGAATCAAGCTGGTGTCTTTGAAC
>NC_091549.1:16786944-16789444 GCF_042767895.1 Penaeus vannamei
CGCTAAAGACAATACTAATGCAAGAGTGGAAGGGGAATTGAAAGGAGAAAGGAGGAGAGAAAGGAGAAGAAAGAGAAGAGAAGAGAAAGGAAGGAGAGAGATGAGAAGAGAAAGGAAGGAGAGAGAAGAGAAGAGAAGGGAGAGAGAGGAGAAGAAAGAGAGAGAAGAGAAAAGGAAGGAAAGAGGGAGAAAGAGAAAAGAGAAGAAAGAAGAGAAGAGAAAAAGAGAAAAAAGAAGAAAGAAGAAACGAGAAGGGAAAGGAAAGAGGGAGACGAGAAGAGAAAGGAGAAGAAAGAGAAGAGAACAGAAAGGAAGGAGATAGAAGAGAAGAGAATGGAAAAGAGAGAGAAGAGAACAGAAAGGAGAAGAAAGCGAAGAGAAAAGAAAGAGAGAGAAGAGAATGGAGAAGAAAGAGAAGAGAAGAAAAAGGAAAGAGAGAGACGAGAATAGAAAGGAAAGAGAGAGACGAAAAGGGAAAGAAAAGAGAGAGGCGAGAAGAGCAAGGAAAGAGAGAGAAGAGAAGAGAAAGGTAAGAGAAGAAAAGAGAAGGCAGAGCAGAGAGAAAAGAGGAGAAAGGAAAGAGGATAGAAGCAAAGAAGAGAGAATAAAAGGAAGGGGAGAGGGAAAAAAATAAAAGCGAGAACTAAAACATAAACAGAGAGAGCAAAAACACCCAGACAAACAAACAAACATAACAATAAAAAAGACAAAAGCTATAAACCCGAGCAAATCCTTGGTAGCAACACCTCATGAGACCTTAAGCGCTATTTAACAGTTTTTGGCGCCATAATTGAATAAGTTTGCGCATTTGCCTCCCCCCTCCCTCCTTCCCCCTACCCCCCTCGCCCCTCCAACCTCTCCCTCTCTCCCTCCTGCGCCCCCCCCCTCGAACCTCTCCCTACCTCCCTCCTTCGCCCTCTCCCCCTCGAACCTCTCCCTACCTCCCTCCTTCGCCCTCTCCAACCTCTCCCTACCTCCTCCTTCACCCCCATTCCCCTCCCTCGCCCCCCTCCAATCCTTCGCCCCCTCCTCCTTCGCCCCTCTTCGCCCCCACCTCTCTCTTCGTCTCCCCTATCCTCCCCACTCGCCCCCTCCAACCTTTCTCTCCCCTCCCTCCCCCTCCCTCCCTCCTCCCCCCCCTCCAACCTCTCTCTCCCCTCCCCCTCCTCCTCCCCTCGCTCCCTCCAGTCCCCCCCTCCCCCTCCCCCCTCCCCCCCCCCCCACCCCCCGCGGGGGGTTTGCAAGCCAAGTCGATCAATGCCACAGGCTCAATCGCAAAATCTTGCAGGTAATGATTGCAATATATATTTTTTTAACATGTGTGAGTGTGTGTGTGTGTGTGTGTATGTGTGCGCGTGTGTGTGAGTGTTTGGTTTTGCTCTTGGTTTTGTTGTTGCTGTTGTTCCATGCCCTATGAAGAGTGTGATTTTTAATCTAATGATAAGGGTTTTTATTGTTTGTTTGTGTGCGTGCGTGTGTGTGTGTGTGTGTGTGTGTGTGTGTGTGTGTGTGTGTGTGTGTGTGTGTGTGTGTGTGTGTGTGTGTGTGTGTGTGTGTGTGTGTGTGTGTGTGTGTGCGTGTGTGTGTGTGTGTGTGTGTGTGTCTGTCTGTGCGTGTGTGTGTGTGTGTGTGTGTGTATGTGTGTATGTGTGTATGTGTGAGGGGGGAGAGGGTTACTCTATATTTATATTTCATATTTATGCAAACAAACATGAAGATTCGCGCATTACAGTATTAGCAAATTGGACAAATAATTATCATAAAGAGAAAGCACAGATTGACAATTTTAGACAGACAGATATGTTTGATAGATATACAGGCAGATGATAAGAAATGCTTATATATAGATTTAGAGACAGGATGAATAGGTATCACAATCCTCCACAAACAAACAAACAAATACAATGTCAAGAGAAGAGGGACCCACGGCCTATAACTTTTTTTTCTTCTAACATTTTACGAATTTCACAGTTTGCATCCTACAATGCAGGGTAAAATTTGCATAAGCGTTGTGCTAGATCACATTACCTTGTCTTTACTTTCACTCGCGCGGTAAATATAAATTGCAAACACGAAAATAACAGGTGAATATTAGTTTAATTTTTTGGCGGGAAAACTTCTTTTTCGGGAGGAAGGCTAGGGGGGGGGATGTGAATTATCATCATATAAGACTTCTGCATAATTTTATTTCAAAGTCATTTACATAATTGACAGATAATCGGGAAATAATAGCAAGAATTATAGGATGTAAACAACATACCAATGGCCTAAATATTTTATCCTTTAACAGAAAGCATCTGAAATCCTATTGGCTAAGGCGCTGTGACGTCAAATGCCAACAACCAATCAGAGATGACGTTCCATGTCCATCAAAAAGTGTTGATTTTACTCATAATTCGAAATAAATAAATACACAACATGCGAAGGAATAAAAGGTTGAGATAGAATGAGAAAGAAATGCGTCTCTCTTCATAAGAATCATCAAAACATTCTGGAATTT
>NC_091549.1:16814444-16816944 GCF_042767895.1 Penaeus vannamei
CCTAAAACAATCACGTTTACCCTCCTATATTGCAAGAAAAATGAATGACATGATTGCAACTCGGGGACAGAAAAAATAACGGTGTCACTCGCTCTATTGCTCAGCGTCCTTCTAAATTCCACAGGGAGTGCAGTTCTCATTCTTGTGTTAGATCTGGTTATGAAGTCAAAGTCTCCGTCAGTGATGGACGGGTCTTCAGTGCTATGCTCAGCAACGCGTGTCCTTCAGAAGTTGCAATTCCCGTTCTCAGCCAGCGTGCAAAAGAGCGTGGATTGAGTGTGATTGCTCCTTAAAGCACGTTGCAGTCCTCGTCTTTCATAAGTGTGCAAGTAGCGTAATTGCTCTTCAGTAATGTCGTTCCTTCGTCTTCCAAAAAACTCACTTCTAGTGTGCAAATAGCATGCAAAGTGTGTGAGCATTTTCCTAAAGGATCGATCTTCGTCTTCCATAAGCGTGGAGCGACCTTGATAAGCGTACAAACAGCGTTCAGGTAGCGTGATTATTCTTCAAGAATATCAGTCTGTCTCTCATATACGAGAACAAATAACGCACAAACAACATACTTGTTCATTAAGAATATCAATCCTTGTCTCCCATAAGAGAGCAAACAGCCTGCAAATAGCATGATCATTCCTCAAGAACACCAATCTCAACAACGTCCGAATAGCGTAATTAATTTCCCTTAGTATCGCTCCTCAAACAGCGTGAAAAAAAGCACAACTGCCCTTGCAAAGTAGCGATCCTCAGTCTCCTCGCCGGACCTCCAGGGAAGCCGCGAACCCTGGGACAGCATCGACTCGAAGCGACAGCATCTTGATAAATGTCCGGGAAGTGTGAGAACCAAATTGCTCTGATTTCCCCATGGAACTGTGCTTGTGTGTCCCGGGGTTCGTGGCAGCGCCCCCTTGGCTATTTGTAAAGCAAATGCATGTAGTGATAAAGTCCTGTGACAGAGACGTTGTCCATTGGGAGATTGGTTATATGGCATTGTGTCGTGATCGGGCCGGTCTTGGGGCTGGGGCGGGGAGATGGATGCGTCTCTCTGGTCGTGTGATGGAGGGAGGGAGGGAGGGAGGGAGGGAAGGAAGGAAGGAGGGGAGGGAGGGTGGGAGAGACCGGTGAGAGAGCAGAGAGAGTTTATTAGAGAGAGAGTTTAGAGATTTTTACTAGAGAGAGAGAGAGAGAGATATATATATATATATTGTCGTCGTTTATATAGTATATATATATATAGAATAGAATAGAAGACAATCCAATCCAAGACAAAACAAAACCAAAGAACAAGCAACCAAACAAAGAACCGAAACAAACAGGGTCACAGACGAATCGAAAAAAAAAAAAAAAATAGAAATTCACAAATATGCCCCTTGACCTCTCCTGACCCCCCCCCCCCTCCCCCTCCCCCCCACACCCCCCTTAGCCCGACTCCATTGTCCCTCGCGCAGGGAAGTGTAAGGGACAGCCCCACTATACGGGGTGCTGTTGAGTGCTATCGATTAAGTATTATCAAGGAGACACTTCAGCTCGAGAGTCCTGTCACGGCTATATGTTATCCTCGTGAAGAACTTTCCTCGGTCTCTCGTCTCCACTTTCTTTCTCGTTTCTCTCTTATTCTTTTATTTATTTATTCTATTTTTGATTTGTTTGGTGTTTGTGTTTGATTTTTTTTCTCTTTCTTTGTATAGTTTTTTTTTCTTTGTCTCTTTCTCTGTTTTTGTTTCTTTCTCTGTGTTTATTTGTCTCTCTCTTTTTCTTTTCTTATTTTCTTCTTTTTCTCTCTTATCCTCTCCCTCTTTCTCTCTCTCTCTTCCTCTCCCTCACCTCTCTCACCTCCCTCCCGTCCCCCCCTCCATCTCCCCACTCTTCCTCTCCTTCTCCCTCCCCTCCCTTTCCCCAATCCCTTAAACCCTCTCACTCAGTCTCTCCCCAATCCTTGAGGTTAACCGAATCAGATTCAGATAATGGTAATCCATACGGCAGATTAACATCCCGAGAGAGGAATCTTTCGGTCGAGATCCCGAGGAAAAAGCATCCGATTCGTGTAGGGATAGGGGGGGGGGGGTAGGGAGGGAAGGGGAGGAAGGGGAGGGAGGGAAGGAGAGGGGATCTCTGTGTGAAAACTCAATCTACTTTTTTTTTTTTTTTTTTTTTTTGCTCCTGGGGAATAGAATATTCTCTCTCTCTCTCTCTTGGATTTTGTCTTTTTATGCTTTCGTGGTTTCTCTCTTTCTCTTTCTTTCACTCTCTCTCTCCTTCTCTCCCTCTCTCTTTCCATTTTTCATTCTCTCTCGCTCTCACCCTCTCTCTCTCTCTCTCTCTATTCATCTCTCCCTCCCCCTACATCCCTCCATCTTTCCATCCACTCTCTCTCTTCCTCCCTCCCTCTCTCTCTCTCTCCTCTCCTCCCTCCTCCCTCCCTCCCTCCCTCCCTCCCTCCTCCCTCCCTCCCTCCTCCCTCCCTCCCTCCCTCCCTCCCTCCCTCTCTCTCTCCCTCTCTCCA
>NC_091549.1:16829444-16831944 GCF_042767895.1 Penaeus vannamei
AATGGAAAAAAAGGGGAAGTGAGAAAAAATGAAAGAGGGAAAAAAGGGAAGAGGGAAGAAAGAAGAGGAGAGGTTAGAGCAGAGGAGATAGGAGTGAGAAGAGGGAAGGGGTAAGGGGAGAGGGAACGATACAGAAGAGGAGACAGGAGAAAAGATGGAAAAAGATATTAGGAGAAGGGAAAGGAGAATAAGGAATAGACAGAGGATGAGGCAAAGATAACGATGAAAGACGGGAGAGACGAGAGGAAAGGAAGGCGAAGAGGGAAATATAGAGAGGAAAGAAAAAGAGTTAAGGGGAGAGGGGAGAGGGCAAGAGAGAAGAAAGACATACTCGGTAGGCAGAGGAAAAAATGGGGGGACGCGAAGAGGGGAAAACGAAAAGGGAAGACGAAATGAAGAAATAATAGAGTAGACAAAAAAAGAAGTACAAGGAAAGAGGCAAACGACAGAGCAAGAGCCAGAGAAAAGGGGTTGGGGGGGGAGAGAGGGGAGAGAGAGGGAAGGGGAGGAGCCTACAGCACGCCATGACCTGATGTGTTTCGAGCGGAGATAAAAGGTCGCTGATCATTTGTGGCCGAGGCGTCTCATCTCGACCCTCAGCGGGGACTCGGCCGCCCCCCCCTTCGCCCTGACGTTGATGTGTGGCGTGTCCGGGTGACTGCGTGTTCGTGTGTGTTTGGGGAGTACTGTGTGTGTGGGTGCAGGTCGCTCTCTTTCTCTGTCTGTCTGTCTGTCTGTCTGTTTCTGTCTGCCTTTGTCTCTTTCTCTCTCTGTCTGCTTCTCTCTCCGTATATATATTTATATATTTATATTTATCTATATATATATATATATATATATATATATATATATATATATATATATATATATATATATATATATATATATATATATATATATATATATATATATATATATATATGTATATATATATATATGTGTGTGTGTGTGTGTGTGTGTGTGTGTGAGTGTGTGTGTATACACGTCTGTCTATCTACATTCTCTCTCTCTCTGTCTCTCTCTCTCTCTCTCTCTCTCTCTCTCTCTCTCTCTCTCTCTCTCCCATCCTTCCTTCCTCTCTCTCTTTCTCTGTGTGTCTCATTTTGTGTATACTTCCGTGTCCATCCTGCACCAATCTGCATTCTTATTTGTGTAAAGGGGATTAGTTCCATTAGACCTAATTAGGTTTGACGGGGTCGGGTCTGCGCAGAGTGACGCGTAAGTTGGTTATAGAGATAGATAATCAGGCATTAGGTTGTGTAGCATAATATTTCGCAGAAGACATGGGGTGGTTGTTGTAGTTGTTACGTGTACGTGAAAGGTTATGAAATCGTCACGGAGAGAAAGTCTTGTGTGATTTATAAGTTGGTTACAGAGGGAAAAATCTGGTGTTAGGATATTAGTGTAAATTTTTGCATTAGGCAGGAAATGTTTATTGCAGTTGTTATGTTGAAGTTATGAAATCTTTACCGATAGTGAGTCTTGTGTAATGTTTAGAATGGTCGTAGCGAGAAATAATCTGAATTTGGAGAATTTGTAGCATAATATTTCACATTAGACATGAGATGTTTGTTGTAGGTGTTACATGCACTCAAAAGTTATAAAATCGTTACAGGTAGAAAGTCTTGTGTAATGCTTAGAATGGTTGTGATGAGAAATAATTTGAGTTTGTAGAATTTGTGGCATTGTGAAATTGTTGTATTTGTTACGTGTACTTAGAAGTTATGAAATCGTTACAGACAGAATTATGCACTGTTCATTACACAGAGAAAAAAATCTGAGAAAAAAATCTGGTTTTAGGTTTTGTAGCATAATATTTCGAATTAGACACGTAATGTGTGTTGATGTTGTTACCTGAGCAGAAAAGGTAGAAAATCATTGCAGATAAGAAATCTTAAGTAATATTCAAATTGTTTCAGAGGGAAATAATCTGGCTTTAGCATTTGCAGCAAATTATTCCGCATTGGACATGAAACATTTATCGTAATTGTTATAAAGAAAGTTATGTCATCGTTATGTAATCGCTACAGACAGAAAATTTTCTAGGTTCGTGGGATATATTATATTATAATTCTTAATTAATAATTGTTGTGGATGGTAGAGGAATATAGTTTTGCGGCCAATAAAGAAATTGGTTTAATCGAATTCGTTAAGATACGAATTTTAAAAATTAAGGGAAAAATAAGGGAAAAATGATAACATAAAAACTTAATTTGATGCAATGATTTACACGAAGAGAAAAGAAGAAAAAGAGAAAGAAGATGACATCGAAAATAAAAGAAAATCAAGAAAAAGAAAAAGAAAACAGAGAAGAAGAAGATGAAGAGAAGAAGAAAAGGAAGAAGAAAAAAAAAGAAAAGAAAAAAGAAAAAGACTTCGAAAATAAAAGAAATTCAAGAAAAAGAAAAATAAGGCAAAGCACAAGAAGAAGAAGAGAACGAGGAGAAGAAAAGGAAGAAGAAGAAAAAAAAAAGAAAAAAGTAAAAGACTTCGAAAATAA
>NC_091549.1:16840491-16842991 GCF_042767895.1 Penaeus vannamei
TTGGCATCATTACCCTGAGAAAAAGAAGGTCAACTTCTGACATGAGTTTCTCTGTTGTCAAGAGGTCGCGGAAGAGCTGTGAGGTTCTTGGACTTTTTTTTTCTTTTATTATTCTATTTTTTTCTTTTATTGTTCTATTTCTTTTATTTTTTCGTTTTATGTTTTTTTTTCTTGTTTTTTATTTCTTGTTTTTTAAGTGGAAAAGGACGATGATGAAGAGAAGGGAAAGAGGGTGAAAGAAGTGAAAGAAGTGGGGGGAAAGACGGAAGGAAGAGGGGAAAAGACTGAAGGAAGTGGATGAAAAGAGTGAAGAACAAGGAAGAAATAAGAGAGATAGAGGGGGATGAGATGAAGGAAACGGGAAAGGAAAGAAGAAGAAAATGGACGAAAGAAGTGATAAAGAGAAAAAAGAGAAACTCAAGAAAGAAGTAAAAGAAGAGGGACACAATGGAAAAAAATGAGGAAAAAGGGAGGAGAAACAGGAGAAAAAATAAAAATCAAGAAAAAGGAGAGAGTGAGATGTGAAAGAGGTGATTCGAAAAGATAACGAATATATGGAGACACGAGCGATCGTTGGAAATAACGTGATTTTTTTTTATCTTGCGCTCTCTAACTCTCTAACACACACACACTCTTTCTCTCTCTCTCTCTCCCCCTCTCTCCCTCTCTCCCTCCCTCTCTCCCTCCCTCCCTCCCTCCCTCCTACCCCCTGTCTCTCTCTCTCTCTCTCCCTCCCTCCCTCCCTCCCTCCCTCCCTCTCCCTCCCTCTTTCCCTCTCCGCAATAAGCCTAACAAGGAATGCAGTGAAACCACAGCGAATTTCCATGCAATTCACCGCATTGCTTTTCAATTAAAGGGAGTCCAGTAGCCGTCAGAGCCCCGGCCTGTCTTTCAATTAGATTAATGAAAATTCGCTAATCAAACCAAAATGCAAAAAAAAGAGAGAGAGAGAGAGAGAGAGAGAGAGAGAGAAACGCGTTGTTTATTAATGCAGGTTTAAGTCCTCGGTGACAGGTCTTTGCCACCTCCCCTCCTCTGCTGTCGCTCCCTCTCTCCCCTTCTTTTTACTTCTCCTCTCCCCTCACTTCCCCTCCTCTTGCTTCCCCAACGCCTCTCCCCTCTTCCCTCCCACTACTTCCCCTTCCTGGACTTCTTTCCTCACTTCCCCTCTCTCTTCCTCTCACTTTCCCATTCTCCTTCCCTCACTTCCCCTCTTCCCTCCCTTTCCCCCCCCCACGTTTTCTCTCCCCTCATCTCATATCCCCTCATGCCCACTTTCTCCTCGCTTTCCCTTTCCCCTCACTTCCCCCCCTCTCTCTCTCCTCATTTCCCCTCTCTCCTGCACCTGCTTTCCTGCCGTGGCGATGAGGGCAAACTCCACGTAATTTACCCTGAGGTGGAGGTCGGACAGGACTTAAATGCATTCAAACCAAAAAACAAAACAAAAAAATAAAACTAAAAAAAAAGGAAAAGAAAAAAAGAAGAAGAAGAAGAAGAAAAGATAATATTAAAAAGTTTTTTTTTCTCTCTCTTTCTCTATCTATCTATCAATCAGTCTATCTCTCTTTCTCACACCATCTTCTCCCTCTCTTTCTCTATCTCTCTCTATCTACCTCTCTAAGTCACGAAACATTTTTTTCTTTGCTTTAAAAGGGAAGACAAGCATATGTCTATACGGCAGAAGCTTTGGAGAAACTGCTGCTTTTCTATGGAATATATATTTTTTCTTCCACATAATTATCATTTTTATTGATTTACTTCTTATATTTCTTTGAGGAAGGGGGGAGGGGCATGTCAGTCAAGGCCCCTCCCCCTCCTTCGCCCCTCCTCCCTCCCTCACTCCTCTATCTCTTTTATTCCGTTCACCTCCCCCTCCTTCCTCCCCTCACCCACCTTTCATCTATCTTCGCATCCTCACACTCCCTCCTTCTCTCCTCATCCACCCCTCCTCCTTCCTCCTCCTCTCTTCTCCCTCCCTCCCCCTCCTCACACTCCCCCTCATCTCCCCTTTCCCCCTTCCACTCCCCTCTCTCACCCCTCATCATCCCTCCCTTCCTCCTCCTCCCTCTCCTCTCCCACGCCTCTTCCTCCTCCTCCTCCTCCTCCTCCTCCTCCCTCCTTCCTCCTCCTCCTCCTCCCCTTCTCACCCTCCTCCTCCCCCCTATCACCCTCCCCCCTCTCCCCCTCTCTCCCCCTCTCACCCTCCTCCCCCTCTCACCCTCCTCATCCCTCTCCTCCTCCTCCTCTTCTTCCCCTCCTCCTGCACTCTATATTACAAGCCTGAATGGACGGTCCGGGGAGTTACGTAAGAGATACAAGCAGAGGAAGAAGAAATGTACGAGAGAGAGAGAGAGAGAGAGAGAGAGAGAGAGAGAGAGAGAGAGAGAGAGAGAGAGAGAGAGAGAGAGAGAAAGAGAGAGAGAGAGAGAGAGAGAGAGACGAGGAGCGATAAAAAGGGGAAGGGAAAAAGAGAGAGAGAGAGAGAGACGAGGCGAGAAGC
>NC_091549.1:16847991-16850491 GCF_042767895.1 Penaeus vannamei
TATGAATACTAATTAAATGGCTTTCATTTCCTTTTTATTTCAGCCATGAATAATGTAGGCCTATTAAGTCTTTTTCTTTCTTTTTTATTTTTTTTAGAATATTGAACTTTGTAAAGTCTCGTTCTTTCTTTACTTTGCTGTCTCCCCTTCTCTCTCTTGTAGATAAAAGTGTGTGTGCGTGTGTTTGAGCGATTGTGTGTATATATATATGTATATATATATATATACATATATATATATATATATATATATATATATATATATATATATATATATATATATATATATATATATATATATATATACATATATATATATGTATATATGCTTATGTATATATATACACACACATGTATGTATGTATGTATATATATATATGCATATATGTATGTATGTATGTGTATGTGTGTGTGTGTGTATGTGTGTGTATAGCAACTGCCAGTAGGTAACTGCTTCAACTGATAAGAAATAGTGAACAGAAAAGTTTTAAAATTTCAAATTATCCCTTATAAGATTTTCCTACGAAGAATATTTCCCTTGATCGACGGGCCAAAGGACGTTGCTTGCAAGAGCCCTCCGCAACTCTGCAAAGTGCAAATCGCAGTTTCCTCATATGGGACTTTTGTGGAACCTGGAAATAAGTAGTTTAACTTCAGAGGCAGGAGAGAGAGGCGGGGGAGGTGGGGGGGGGGCTGGAGTGGGAATGAAGTGGGGGAGAGGGAATGTGAGGTAGGGGGAGAGGAGGGGGGGTACGCCTAGGATGGGGAAGACGGAAGGAGGGAGAGAAGGGATGTGTGTGTGTGTGTTTTCTTTCATATCTTGGATGGGAATGAGGTTGGGGTGAGGGGTTGGGGGGAGGGGGGGGTCGCCTGTGGTACCACAAAGGGGAAGAAGAGAGGAATTTTCCCCCTTTACCCCTGCTAAAAGCTTCGTTTCGTTATGTCTCCTTCTTTCTTTCTTAGCCATTATTTTTTCTTACACCCTCTTTAGGGATAATTCATCTCATTGTTTTTTTCCTTAATTTTTTTATGCCTTTGATATTCTCATCCTCATATCTTTTATTGAAAATATCTATCTATCTGTCTGTCTATATCTTTACCCCTTCATCCCTCTCTACCTCCATCCCCCCTCATTCTCTCCCTCCTTTCCCCTCATTCTCTCCCTCTACCTCCCTCTTTTCTTCCCCTCCATTCTCTCCTCCACCCCACCTCTCCTTTCTTCCCCTCATTCTCTCCCTCCATATCCCCTCATTTTCTCCCTCCACCCCCTCATTCTCTCGCTCCACTCTCCCTCCCATCTCTCCTTCCTCTCCATCCACCCCTCTCTCCCTCCTTCCCCCTCATTCTCTCCCTCCATCCCCCTCCGTCATCCTCCCCCTCCACCCTCCCTCTCTCTCCTTCCTTCTCCCTCATTCTCTCCCTTTTCCTTCCTCTTGCTTTCTCTCTCTCGTCTCCTCCGATCACTTTGTTTTCCACTTTCCACGCTGCGCAGATCTCCGGGCGTTGTAGGCTCCGCGAGAAGGAGATCCGTGGGCGTGAAATCGCTCTAACTTCTCTTTCATAGCAGTTTCCTTGAAAGAAAATGGATTTTTTAAAAAGTATATCCATATTTTTTTTTTCTAATTTTCAGGGGCGCTGGATTTTTATTTCTCTCGTGGTGGGCTCTTTGAAACATGACTGAAACGTTACTGAAACATCTCTGAAGCGTCACTGAAACGTTACTGAAACATCACTGAAACGTTACTGAAACGTCACCGAAACGTTACTGAAACACCAGTGAAACGAACGTCACTTAAATATCACTGAAACATTACTGAAACATTCACTGAAACATCACTGAAAGAGTCTCAGAACAACGCGAAGCTCCACACTGAAACAGCATCGAAACATCACTAATACAGAAGCTTTAACATCACCAAGCCTTTTTAAAAGCATTTAAGATCCTCACTGAAACATAAGATATAGATATAGATGAAATAGCGCTCTTGAAACTCGCTGAAAGGATCACTGAAACACTCACTGAAACAATAGTTAGGGCCTTCAGTGAAACGTCATAGAGACTTTAGAACTTTGTACACTTCTTGTTTTCCGCCGAAGTAAGGGGAAAATGGTCGGGGGGGGGGGGCGAGGAAGGGAAGAAGTGACGGATGGAGGGAAGAAGGGAAAGAAGGAGGGAGGGAGGGAGAGAGGGAGAGAGGGAGAGAGGGAGAGAGGGAGAGAGGGAGAGAGGGAGAGAGGAGAGAGAGGGAGAGAGGGAGGGAGAGAGAGCGGAAAGAGAGAGAGAGAGAGAGAGAGAGAGAGAGAGAGAGAGAGAGAGAGAGAGAGAGAGAGAGAGAGAGAGAGAGAGAGAGAGAGAGAGAGAGAGACAGACAGACAGACAGACAGACAGACAGACAGACAGACAGACAGACAGAGAGAGAGACAGAGAGAGGGAGGGGGAGGGGAAGGAGAGATGGAGGGAGAGAGGAAAAGGAATGAGCGAGGAAGGGGGAAAAGGGGTA
>NC_091549.1:16855491-16857991 GCF_042767895.1 Penaeus vannamei
GGGGATGGGTGGATGGGTGAGAATGAGTGAGGGGAAGGGAGGAAGGGGAGGGGAGGGGGAACATGGGCGAGGAGAAGAGGAAGGAGGGAGGGGATAGAAGATGATTCGTGGGCGCTAAGTGGAGGGGGGGGGTGGATTGGGGTTCAAATGGGGTAGAGGGGGGATGGGTAGGGGGGGAGTACGAAATGAGTAGGTGGAAAGAATGATCGTAAGCGGGAAAAGGAGTAAGAAAGAGGGATACGGAGGGAAGAAAGAAGAGAGGGAAAAGGGATAGTGAGAGAAGAGAAAAAGGGAAAACAAAAACAGTGGGAGAGGAAATCAAGGAAATAATATCATCATTATTACGTTTTATCATTATCATCATTATCATATTGCTGTTGTAATTATTACTATTACTATTATCATTATTGTTAGTAGTAGTAGTATTGTCATTATCATGATCATTATCGTTATTATTATAGTTATCATCGTTGTCATAGTTATTGCTATTACTGTTGTTAGCATCATCATTATAATCATAATTTCTATTACTATTGTTATTATCAGTTTTATCATAATCAATATTGTTATCACCAGTTTTATTGTCATTGTTATTATAATCATCTTATTATCATTATTATCATTATTATTATTATTATTATTATTATTATTATTATTATTATTATTATTACCTTAATTGTAATTGTTATTATCATTATTATTACTATCATTATCATTATTGTTATTATTATCATTATTGTTATTATTATTATTATTACTTTTATTGTTATTTTCATTATTATTACTATCATTATCATTATTGTTATTATTATTATTATTATTATTATTATTATTATCATGATTATTATTATTACCACTACTACTACTACTACTACTACTATACAGAACAGTCTCTGTCATTGTTCAAGTGCAGTTTAATGCAGCTTTTTTTTTATTTTTTTATTTATTTTCATTTTTTTATTTTTTTTAGAGACGCTTTTTTGCGGAGACGCTTTTTTTTGTTTTGTTTTTACAAAGAGACGCAAGAGCAAATATTTAGATAGCCCGCCTTCAGTTGTTCGTTATATGAAGGGCAGCGGGAGAAACTTCGTGTGGTTAATTAGCTGCTTCTCTTTTCCTGTTTTTTTTTTTTTTTTTTTTTTTTTCTTTTTTTTTTATCTCCCTTCTTCCTTGGCGCTTCTTTCTCCGCTCTTCTTCTTGTTTACATAGACGTCTTGTTTCTATTCCGTCTCCGTCTCCTCTTCCTCCTTTTCCTTCTCCTTTTCCTCTTCCTCTTAATCCTTCTCCTCCTTCTCCTCCCCCTTCTCCTTCTCTGTCTGTCTGTCTGTCTGTTTGTCGGCCTGTCTGTTCAACAGATCTTCTCCTCCTTCTTCTTCTCTTCTTCTCTCTCTCTATCTACCTTTCTATCTATTTATCTATCTTTCTATCTATCTATCTATTTCTCTCTCTCTTTCTCCCCTCTCCTCCCTCCTCTCCCTCCTCCCTCTCCCTTCCTCCCCCCTCTCTTCCTCTCTCTCTTCTCTCTTCTTCTTCTTCTTCTTCTTCTTCTTCTTCTTCTTCTCTCTCTCTCTCTCTCTTCTTCTTCTCCTTCTTCTTCTCTCTCTCTTCCTCTCCTCTCTTCCTTCCTTCTCCTTCCTTCCTTCCTCTTCTTCTCCCTCTCCTCCCTCCTTCTCTTCTCTTCTTCTTCTTCCTCCCTCCCCGCCCCCCTCCCTCTCCCGCCCTCACAGCCTTTTTCGGCCGGGTAATAAAGGAAAAACTTTACTCTCCTGTTCCGATTCTTTTGGAATTCGGAAGTTCTTATGTAAATTCTGTTATGTGAAATACTTCTTAGAATGGGTTTTGGATTCTCGCTCTTTCGCTTTCACTGTCTCTCACTCTTTCACTCGCTCTCTGCCTGTCGGTCTCTGTCTCATTCTCTCTCTCTCTGTTTCTGTCTCTCCCTATCTCTCTCTCTATCTATCTACCTATCTATGTATCTTCCGTTCTCCCTTTCTTTATCATCGACCAATTTACCCATCTATTCTTCATGATGTACATCATGACTAATATATATATATATATATATATATATATATATATATATATATATATATATATATATATATATATATATATATATATATAATTACTAGGGCTGTCTCGGTACCACAAGATCGGGGCAGGTCAAGGCAAGGTCAAGGTCATATCAGCTTTATACTTGGTCGACTAAAAGACAATTTTACAAAAGGCAACTTAGTTGACAATACAATTTTGCCTAAATTTCTGATGTATTCTGATTCTGAGCTAGATCCTTCTTCTTGGTATAACATAACATATAGAGGACAAACAAAACAACAACGCAAGCACAACGAAACATACAAAACAATGAGCAAACAGCAAAACAACGAAAAATACAACAAAACAAAATATCAAAATAATGAAACAACACAACAAAGCAACTAAACAACAACAAGAGTAAAATCCACCACGACCGCCAACAACAACAACAACCACGACGAAG
>NC_091549.1:16867991-16872991 GCF_042767895.1 Penaeus vannamei
TAATAGTAATGATAATAATAATAATAAAAGTAATAATCATAATAATAGTAATAATAATAATGATAATAATGATAATAATAATAATTATCATTATTACTATTATTATTATTATTATTATCATTATCATTATTATCATTATAAAAATGATAACTATAATAATAATATTCATAAAAAGTATAAAGAAATAGTAATAACAACACTAAATAGACTGCTAATTGTTATATATTTTAACATCTATCACGTCTTCCATCTTCGTAAATGTAAAGCAAAAATCCACCTCATTATAACGCAAATTTCCACATCACAGTAAACCAAATTTCTACGTTATTGTAAAGAAATTTTCACCCCATTGTAAACCAGATGTTCTCCTCACCCTAAACCAGATTTCAACCTCACTGTAAACCACAATGTCAACCAAAATTCCACTTCGCTATAAACCAAATTTCAACCTCATTCTAAACCAAATTTCAACCTTATTCTAAACCAAATATCCACCTCATTTGCTAAAAAAACAAGAAAAAAAATATCCGAAACCTGCAGGACCTTCGCCCCCGTTCCAAATTCCTGTTCCTGGCACTCATGTAAACCAAAATTCCACTTCGCTATAAACCAAATTTCAACCTCATTCTAAACCAAATTTCAACCTTATTCTAAACCAAATTTCCACCTCATTTGCTAAAAAAAAAAAAAAAATCAAGAAAGAAAATATCCGAAACCTGCAGGACCTTCGCCCCCGTTCCAAATTCCTGTCCCTGGCACTCAGACCTCCGGAATTGGCTTCAAAACTTGCTCCGGGCCTTCCAAAGACGAGGACCTGAATCCCTGACAGCATTTGGCCGGAGTATTCTGATCTGATCACGCCCTTTGTATACCTCTCTCCTCCCGTGCTCATTGTTGGCTCCACTCTGCCCTCCTCGCCAACACAATAGTTCGGATATGCTGGAGATTCGACTGTCAGTCAGTGTGAGAATCAACACCCAGTTTGCGTTGACTGGCGAGTTGACTGTCTTTCTCGCCTCCTCTCGCGGTATGACAAGCAGCTCGGGTGGATTTCCTTTCCATATTGAGGCGTTCGAGTAGCTGCTCGATACAGTTCGCTGACTCTTGGGCGGAATGCCTTTGGGGATTGGGAGATTTAGGTTTGTGTGTGGGCGTGGGTGTGTACTGAATGCTCTTGGGAATTTGGAGTTTTGGATTTGTGTGTGTGTGTGTGTGTGTGTGTGTGAGTGAGTGAGTGAGTGAGTGTATGCGCGCGCGTGTGTGTGTGTGTGTGTTTGTGTGTGTGTGTGTGTGTGTATGTGTGTGTGTGTGTGTGTGTGTGCACTGAATGCCCATGGGAATTTGGAGTTTTGGATTTGTGCGTGTGTGTGTGTTTGTATCTCTTTGTGTGTATGTGTTTTTTGATGCGTAAACAGGTGATGAAAAGGAGTTCATATCCGTCAATATACTTATTTCATGATGCTCGAAATTTCAAAAATTATTTTGTGTGTGTGTATTGTTTTCCATATAAAGAGCTGACGAGAAAGAGCCTTCGCTTCCATGGTCATACTTAACTTGCATTATGCGAGCGGTGACCCTTTTTCGAAATACCTTTTGACTTTAATTAACTCTAACTAGACCATATTGTTGTGCTTTTGTTATCATGCGAGGCTTGTTATGGCAGAGGGAGTCAACTTACGGGATAATGAAATGTGTATAATGATCATTATCGCAAACTCACCCTTATTATCATGATGACAACAGCCAAGGGAAAAAATGTAAAAGCGAAACAGTGATATCAAAAGAGAGAGAGGAGAGAGAAATAGAGAGAGAGAGGGAGAGAAAGAGAGAAAGAGAGAAAGAGAGAGAGAGAGAGAGAGAGAGAGAGAGAGAGAGAGAGAGAGAGAGAGAGGAGAGAGAGAGAGAGAGAGAAGAGAGAGAGAGAGAGAGAGAGAGAGAGAAAGAGAGAGAGAGAGAAAGAGAGAGAGAGAGAGAGAAAGAAAGAGAAAGAAAAAAAAAAGAAAAATAACAGACAGAAAGATGTAGCGGATACACGTGAAGAGACAGAAAAGGAAAGAATGTTTATTGTTACGGCAGATAAGATTTACGAAGGACAGTTTGTACGACCGGGTAAGAAAGAAGGGAATAAGGATCATTACCGAAAGTGACAAAAGGGAAATGGGAAAAGGGGAGAAGGTAGAGAAGCAATTAACGTAACTGTGTGTTTGCGTGTTAGTATTTATTACACAATACGTATGTAGGCATTATTTGACAAATTATTTCCTTATTTTAGCTACATAGAGCGAGAGAGAGAGAGAGAGAGAGAGAGAGAGAGAGAGAGAGGCAGAGAGAGAGAGAGAGAGAGAGAGAGAGAGAGAGAGAGAAAGTGAGTGAGAGGGGGGAGAGAGAGAGAAAAAAGAAGAGAGAGAAAGGAAGGAGAAAAAAAAACAGGAGGTAAAGAACTAAAAGAAAAAGAAGATGAAGAAGACAATAATCTTAAGAAAACAACACCCGCACGAAATCAAGCGCAACAAAGAAGAAGAAAAAAATAATCCGTATTCCTTTTACCAACATGCAAAAAAACCTTCCTTACTATTCATTCTATTTTCCCTTTTCTCTCTCTCTCTCTCGAAGCAGCCACACTTCCTGCGAGGAGATTCATCCCGCATTGATCACAGCATCCGGCAAATATTCTTGCAAATTGTGACGTTGGTTGCTTGGCGTCAATCTGCACCACGAGAGAATTCCTCGGGACGTGAAGGGCGTGCAGCTGGCTATAAGATGGGCGTTAGGATGTGCATGTGGTTTCCTATGGGATATGTGGTCTGGCGGTGCACGTGCGGCATCTCGCTACGGACCGGGTTTCTTGGTGAACGGCGAGAAATCACTCTTCCTTGATGTGCCGGCAAGGAAAAAGAGGACAGAGAAGGAAGTTTGTTATCTTTTTGTTTTTTGTTTTGGTTTGTTTATCACTGGACTCTATTTTCGGATTTGTCTGTTAATTTGTCTGTTTGTTTTTGTTCTCTCTCTATGTCTGTCTGCCTCTGTTTATTTCTCTTTCTCTCTCTCTCTTTCAAAAATAAAGTTTGTTATCATTATTTTTTTCTTTTGTTTATCACTGATCTCCATATTCAAATCTGTATGTTGATTTGTCTGTCTGTTTTAAATATATATATATATATATATATATATATATATATATATATATATATATATATATATATATATATATATATATATATATATATATATATATATATATATATATATCTCTGTCTGTCTCTGTCTCGTCTCTCTCTCTGTCTCGTCTCTCTCTCTCTCTCTCTCTCTCTCTCTCTCTCTCTCTCTCTCTCTCTCTCTCCCTCTCTCCCTCTCTCTCTCTCTCTCTCTCTCTCTCTCTTTCACTCTCTCTCTATTTCTCTTTCTCTCTCTCTCTCTCTCTCTCTCTCTCTCTCTCTTTCTCTCTCTCTCTCACTCACTCACTTTCAATCTCCTCTCCCCTCCCCCCCTCCCTCCTATGTCACTCTCTCTGTTCCAAGAAGTTTGTTGATACTCATTACACGCTAATATGTGCCGGTTGCATTTCTTATGTGAATTGACTCCCCCCCACCTTCCCTCCTCCCCCCTCCCCCCTTTGCCTTTCGTGTCACGTACTCTGCTTGTACCAAGTACCTCTTTGTACCAGGAAGTTCTCGAGTGCTTGCTATCTGAGGCATTTTTGACAAGTGGTGGAGGCATATGCTGCATAGTTGGCGGGGGAAATTATGTAACTTAATGTTTTGTTACAATCTGTCGTGGTATGTTCGATATCATTATAAAAATCTAATGAACTAGATAAAAAAAACAATTCAAGGTTAATTAAGGAGTAAAGTGATCGTTTTGACTTATGTATTGCGGTGAATATGATTTCATAATCATTTAAATATATATAATCAAACTTGCAGTAGAACGCTAGATGAGAGAAGGAGAGAGAAAGAGAGAGAGAGAACGAGAGAGAACGAGAGAGATTGAGAGTTAGAGTTAGAGAGAGAGAGAGAGAGGGAGAGAGAGAGAGAGAGAGAGAGAGAGAGAGAGAGAGAGAGAGAGAGAGAGAGAGAGAGAGAGAGAGAGAGAGAGAGAGAGAGAGAGAGATTGAGAGAAAGAGAGAGAAAGAGAGACAGAGAGAGAGAGATTGAGAGAAATTGACAGAGAGAGAGAGAGAGAAAGTCAGACAGACAGACAGAGAAAAAGAGAAAAAAAAAGACAGAAGCAGAGACGCATTAAGAAAGAGAGAGAAAACCACCCGATCAACACCTTCCCCAAACTGCGAATCTTGGGTGAGTAAAGAGCGAAATAAATTTGTCGGGAAATGTGTGGCTGAACAATTCTTTCTCAGGCGTGGCGTGATGACGTCAGAAGTGGCCCCCTTAACGGTTTGCTCAAGCACATTGCAATCCTCGCCTCGCATTCTTAGCGTCTTCGGCTCATGAGTTGCTGGCAGCCAAAGATTCGCGGGTCGTTTGTGGTTTGCTCGTGGGCGTGCGGGAGTTTCTACGGTAGATGGAAACGCGTATGTACACACGAACACATATACATGCACACATAGATTCTCTCTTTCTCTTTCTCTCTCTCTCTCTCTCCCTCTCTCTCTCTCTATCTATCTATCTATCTATCTATCTATCTATCTCTCTCTCTCTCTCTCTCTCTCAAACTCACACACACACGTACACACACACATAGACGTACACGTACACACATACACAAACATGCACACATACACATACGCTATTTCCTTTTCAATGGCATCACCTAGATTTCAAATTATTTTTCATGTTGAAAGCGTGTATTTCATCTTTATTA
The DNA here is from genome assembly GCF_042767895.1 of Penaeus vannamei. Lineage (NCBI taxonomy): Eukaryota > Metazoa > Arthropoda > Malacostraca > Decapoda > Penaeidae > Penaeus > Penaeus vannamei. Next base: position 16,872,810 of record NC_091549.1, read on the forward strand.
TTTTTTTTATTTACAAAAGTGCATTACCGAATAACAATAATATCCAAAATCATGAATATTTGAACATGTGCTAGGACTAATAAGCTCTTTATTTTTAAAAGTATTTTTTAAAACTATGACTGATTTGTTACCTTCCCAAGATTTGAAGTTTTAGAAATAATGATCAGAATGAAAAAATAATG
>NC_091549.1:16887991-16897991 GCF_042767895.1 Penaeus vannamei
CATCGTCCTCCTCCTCCTTCTCCTCTTCTTCTTCTCTACCTCTTCCTCCTTCTCCTCCCCCCACCCCCCGTTATCATCAATATCAACACTATTGATTTTTTTACCCTTAGCAATAGTAGTATTAGTACCATTACAAGCAATAGCAGTAATATCACTATCATTATCGTAATCGTTATCATCGTCGTAATCATCGTCAGTATAATTATCATTATTATCATAATCATTATCGGAATCATTACCATCACCACCATCATTATCGTATATTATCATTATCATTAGCATAATTATTAGCATAATTATTAGCATATTTATCATCATCATCATCAATTCAACACCCCCCGCCTTTCCCCCACCCCCACCCCCACCCCCTATCCATTTGTTCCATAAAGAGCAATATTGTTTGCTTGTTTTTTCTCTCTCGAAATGTATTAACCTCAACTTTCATAATTTCTTTAAATTTTTCATTTTATTTTGTCTATTTTTTTTGAGGTTTAGGATAAGGATGGATTAATTTATCTATTTATTTATCTATTTTTTCTGTTTATTTGCTTGTTTATTTTGCTTGTTTTGATTCACTTATCTATTTTTTTTCATTTATTAAGTTATTAATCTCTTTACTCATCTATTTTTTTATTTACTCTTTTATCTATTACTCATTTGTCCATTCATTTATTCGTATGTTTATTTGGTTGTTCATTTCCTTGTGTATCTCCTTATTTATTTATTTGTTTATTTGCTCATTTATCTATTCGTCTATTGACTCCTTTATCTATCTGTTTCTATTTATTCATCCTTTCATTTATGTGTCTACTTAGTCATTTGTCTATCTATCTATCAACTCATTTATCTATTTTTTGTTTATTCATACATCAATTTATCCGTCTGTTTATTTCCTCGTTTATTCAATTATCTATTCATCTGTCTATGTGTCTATCTATTCATTCAGTAACTTATTTATCCTCCATTTATCCCTTTATTATATGCTTATCAACTTAGTGATATAGATGATAATGGCAGACAGAACAATAATTAGTAAGAATGATGATAGGGATAATGATGATGATGATGGCTGTGATGGTAATGGTGAGTAATGACAAGTAATTAATAGGAAAGATGATGATGGTTGTGATAATTATCGTTTTCGTAATGATGGTAATAATCTTTATCATTGTTGTCAATATCGTGTGATTATAGATATTAACATAATCATTGATATTGATTCTATTGTTATGGCTATTATCGTATATATCACTACTGTGTCGTTGTTATTAATACCATTATTGCACGTTTTTAATAACCCATAAGCCAGTTGTGGAAATCATTAGAATAATGTTAATTATTGCTATTTTTTCAGTTATTATCAAAATTATCATTAGAATTATAATGAAAGAGAGAGAGAGAGAGAGAGAGAGAGAGAGAGAGAGAGAGAGAGAGAGAGAGAGAGAGAGAGAGAGAGAGAGAGAGAGAGAGAGAGAGAGAGAGAGAGAGAGAGAGAGCAATTGTTGATAGATGACGAAAATACTAATTGTATAAGCATATTAATAACTCGATGAATAGATCGATAGTGTCTAACGATTTAAAGAAGTCCAGATAAGTGAATGATTTAAGATAAACCCGGAACCTGTAATCCGATTTCATAAGCGACTTAATTTATGTAATAAATTGATTGGGTGTATGAGCGAGTACATCTCATCTTCAATAATTAAATCAAAATATAACTACATGATATACTTTTAAGTTATATTTCTTGTCTTTTTCGGCTACGTTTCTTGCTTACTAAAAAAAAAAAAAAAAAAAAAAAAAAAAAAAAAAAAAGCTATTCTGATCTATTGACGGACATATATTTGTTCATTTCTATAGCTGACGCAGTTTTGTTCCGTGTCAACAACAAGAGATTATTCACGGCACAGTGCCTGCTTGTTAGTTTACTCATGGTTCACTAGGATTTTAGAATTGGCGAGGTTTCGTGCTTCTCTGTGAATGGGTGAAAGTGCCACTGCGTCCATTGCTTGTGTCAGTGCCTCTTCCTGTTTATTAAAAGGCTCTGACAAGCATAGTATCTATTAAGAAAGATAAAGTTACCAGAATTTACTTATTGTGATTTTAGTTATTCATTTTGTCATCTTTTTTGTTATTTTTTTCCCAAGGTATAAAAAAGGAATATCTGTCTCATCAATATGGCATAAAAGAAGGAAGATAAAATCCAATTAGTTTTTACCCCCAAGGTGTAAAACAAAAGGAAGTGTTTCATATCAACGTACCATTATATCAAGAAAGATGATATTCGAACAATATATATTTTCCCCCCTCGAAGATGAATTTCAACCTGTCTTTTTTTTTCTTCCTCTTCTTCTTCTTTTTCTTTAAAGTTCGAAAATACGATAAGTTATCAAAAAACTTGGACTTTAAAAACCCCACAAGAAGTCTCTGGCTCCCGTGTCACCGTGGCTTCCAACCCACCTCGCCAGGGTCATAAACACGTCTTCTTCCTCATCATCCTTCTTAATCCCATTTTTCACAGCCATTTATCACTGTCCACTTCCCCATTACAACATCCCACGTCTCGTCGTCCCTTAACACAACACTCAGCGCCCATTATACTCAAAACCCATTATATTTCTTCCGTGAAAGAGTACCGACCTCCCCTCCTCCCCATCTTTATCTCCTACCCCTCCCCCCACCCGTCCTTATTCCCATATAATCGTATTCAGTGGCTCCTCTCCCCCTACCCCCTCCTTCCCCTCCTCCTCCTCCCCCTCCCATTATCTCTTCTGATATTTTATTTTTTTTTTCTCTCTCTTGTTTCGTTGTTTTTTCTCCCTTTTCTTCTTTATGTCTTGTTATTTTCTTTTCTGTTCTTGTTCTGGATTCGCCTTTTTCTAGTCTTGTTTTTTTTATCTTTTGCTTTTATTCATATGTAGGAGGCCCTTCTTTTTTTCTTTTCTTTCCTCCTCCTCACTTCCTTGCTCTATCGCCTCCTCCTTTTCTTCTTCTTCTTCTTCTCCTCCTCCTCCTTATTCTTCTTGTTCTTCTTCTTTTTCTCCTCCTCCTCCTTCTCCTACTTCTTTTATTTGCTCTCTCCTCATCTCCCTCCTCCTCAACCCTTCTCCCTCTCCCTCTCCCCATCACCCCTTCGTCCTCCCCCTCCACTCCCTTCAAATTTCATCCCTCTTCCTCCTCTCTCCCTCTCCCTCTAACCCCCAACCCCCACCCTCCTCCCCACCATCAAACCCCTCCCCCAAACTCCTCTCCCACCCCCACCCAACCCCCCTCCACCCATTCCTATCCCTCGGCATTACTCTTCAACCTGTCTCGTAATTCCATATTCCCGAACGAGAAAAAGCGTGAAAGGACGAGAAACAATGGCGTCGGCGCTATTAATCATATTTCTTGACGTCATTTACGCTTGTCTTTAAAAGAAATTAGAGAGAGAGGGGGAAAAAAGGGAGAAGAAAAAAATGGGAAAAAGATAGAAAGAGAAAGGGCATAGAGACAGAGAGAGAGAGAGAGAGAGAGAGAGAGAGAGAGAGAGAGAGAGAGAGAGAGAGAGAGAGAGAGAGAGAGAGAGAGAGAGAGAGAGAGAGAGAGAGAGAGAGAGAGAGAGGGAGGGGGAGGGAGGGAGTGGAGGGAGGGAGCAGAGGGAGAGAGGGAGAGGGAGAGAGAGAGAGAGAGAGAGAGAGAGAGAGAGAGAAAGAGAGAGAGAGAGAAAGAGAGAGAGAGAGAGAGAGAGAGAGAGAGAGAGAGAGAGAGAGAGAGAGAGAGAGAGAGAGAGAGAGAGAGAGAGAGAGAGATAGGGGAGGGGAGGGAAAGAGAGAGAGAGAGAGAGAGAGAGAGAGAGAGAGAGTATATATATATATATATATATATATATATATATATAAAGAGAGAGAGAGAGAGAGAGAGAGAGAGAGATATGAGAGAAAGAGAGAGAGAGAGAGTAGAGACAGACAGAGAGACAGACAGACAGAGAAGGAGGAAGGGAGACTAAACAGACAGACAGGGACAGACACAGACAGAGAGCGGGAGTGGGAAGGAAAAAAAGTAAAGAAAAGGAAAAGGATAAAGAAAGAGAAGACAACAACAATAAGGAAAGAAAGGGGGGGGGGGAGATGGGATAGAAAGCTCTTTGAAAATTCTCCGTTTTGTATTCACTTAATGCTCTGTCTGTGCTATTAGAATATCGACATTAATCCCAATAGACAGACAACTGATATTAAAGATTATGGATATCAATGAGCACTGCACCGAATACTGTAGATTTTTTTAAAATGTAATTCTCCTATTAAGCCTGTAAGCGTTTATATCAGGATACAGCATGGTTAATAGGGATCCCTGATAAGTATCATCATTATTATCATCATCATCAGTTATAATCATCATCTTCATTCATCATCATCAGTTATAATCATCATCTTCATTCATCATCATTATAGTTATTATCATTTTCATCACCATAATCATCCTTCATCATCTATGATCACCATCATTCACCTTAAAGTATCATCATTATCAGCAGCAATCATCAACATCACCATCATCAGTTATAATGATCATCATCATCATCATCAATCATTACCATTCATCATAACTTATCAGCAACATCATTATCATCAATTATCATCATTATCATCAATTATCCTCATTATCATCAATTATCATCCTCATTATCATCAATTATCATCATTATCATCAATTATCATCCTCATTATCTTCCTCATCATCACCATCATCCTGAATATTACCCATGCCATAATTATGATTATCTTTATCCCTATCATCAGCATCATGTATCTCACAATAGACTTCAAACTTCACCCATTACCACTTCCATTCATCATCGCTGCCCTCCGCCCAAGCTAAGACAAACTTCACACCTTTTCAATATTAATTTTATCCTCATTTTAATCTCACCGGTGACAAATTCACCTCCCCCTCCCCCCCTTCTGCCACCCCTGCCCCACCCATTATTTCTTAACCCTTTTATCCCAGCCCAAGAATGAGGAAAAAGAAACACTTGCTTCATAGCCCCCTTCCTCCCCCCTTCTCTCCCGTTCCCCTGGCTCTATCCCCCTTTCCCTCTACCCTTCCCCTAAACGCCCCCACCTTCTCTCTCCTCCACCTAGACCTCCCCTCTTCTCTCTCCTCTCCCCCGGCTCCCTCCCTCCCCTTCTAATTTCCTCCACCTAGACCCCCCCCCTTCCTCTCCCCTTCCTCATGAGACCACCCACCCCCTCTCTATCCCCCCTCCCCTAGGCACACCCCCTCATTTCCCTTCCCTCCCCTCCTCCCTCCTCCTCCTTCCTCCTTTTCCCTCTCGCCCCTCCCCCACCGTCCGTCAGGTACTTATCATCTAAAAGAACAAGAAGGAAATTAAATGAGATTAATGGTCTGCTCTGATTAAAACTTCCTTGTGAAGGCGAGGGAGGCGCGAGACAACGCTCTTCTGTGAGTTGGAATTTGATTACGTAACTCTTGAGGTGGGATTGGGGTGGGTTGGGGTGGGTTGGGGTGGGTTGAGTTGTATGTTGTTGCTTGAGGTGGGCTTGTGGGTGGTTGGGGTGGGGTGTGGTGGGTTGGGGTGGGTTGGGGTGGGATAAGGTGGATTGGGGTAGGTTGTGACGGGTTGAGGTGGGCTTGTGGGTGGTGGGGGTGGGGTGGGTTGGGGTGGGATAAGGTGGATTGGGGTGGGTTAGGGTGGGTTGTGACGGGTTGTGGTATGTTGTTGGTGGTTGAGGTGGGCTGTGGTGGGTTGAGGTAGTTTGTGGTTGTTTGAGGTGGGTTGTGGTTGTTTGAGGTGGATTTTGGTGGCTTGTAGCGGGTTGTTGAGGGGTGTCACGGTAGCTTGAAGCAGCTTGTGGTGGGTTAAGGTGCCTTATGGTGGCTTGAGTTGGCTTGAAGTGGCTTCTCGTAGCTTCTCGTACCTTGTTCAGTTATAGGGGGAGCGAGGTAAAGGGGTGTGGTGTTGAGGTGGCTTGGGGTGGCTTGGGGTGCCGGGACGGTTAGTTCGGTTATGAGGGTGAGAGAGGAGGGGGAGGCGAGGTAAAGGGGTAGGGGGTAATGGGAGGGAGAGGGGAGGGCTGTATTTGTTCTTTCTCAGTCACTTTTTCTTCTACTGACCCATTTTTATTAACTTTTCTTCTTTCGTTCCTCCTACTTTTCCTTCTCTTTCCCTCTGTTTTTGTTTTCCCTCCCTCCCTCCCTCCCTATCCTCCTCCCCTCCCCCTGTCATCCCCCTCCTCCTCCCTCCCTCCCTCCCTCCCTATCCTCCCCTCCACCCCCCCCGCCGTCATCCCACTCTCCCTCCCTCCCTATCCTCCCCCTCCTCCCTCATCATCCCCCTCCTCTTTCTCCTCCTCCCTCTCCCTCCTTCCCTCCCAATCCTCCTCCTCCCCGTCATCCCCCCTCTCCCTCCCTCCCTCCCTTCCCTCCCTCCCTCCCTCCCTCCCTCCCTCCCTCCTCCCTCCTCCCTCCTCCCTCCCCCCTCCCCCCTCCCTCCCTCCCTCCCTCCTCCGCGCCCGAGCCTGACTTATGGAACTTCACTTAAGGGAGAGAGCGGGAAGTATTACCCTTCGTGTATGATGGTCTTTTGCTTCTTGGGTGAGGTTTATGCTGATGGTGTTGGCTCCATTCTCTTCTCTCTCTCTCTCGCTCTCTCTCTCTCTCTCTCTCTCTCTCTCTCTCTCTTTCTCTCTCTCTCTCTCTCTCTCTCTCTCTCTCTCTCTCTCTCTCTCTCTCTCTCTCTCTCTCTCTCTCTCTCTCTCTCTCTTCTCTCTCTCTCTCTCTCTCTCTCTCTCTCTCTCTTTCTCTCTCTCTCTCTCTCTTTCTCTCTCTCTCTCTCTCTCTCTCTCTCTCTCTCTCTCTCTCTCTCTCTGTGTGTCTCTCTCTCTCTCTCTCTCTCTCTCTCTCTCTCTCTCTCTCTGCTCTCTCTCTCTCTCTCTCTCTCTCTCTCTCTCTCTCTCTCTCTCTCTCTCTCTCTCTCTGTCTCTCTCTCTCTCTCTATCTATCTATCTTTATTTATCTATCTAATCGCTCTATCTATCTACCTATCTCCTCCCTCCCTCCCTCACCAACCCTTTCCTCACTTTTACTCTCACTTATTACTCTCTCTCTCTCTCTCTCTCTCTCTCTCTCTCTCTCTCTCTCTCTCTCTCTCCTCTCTCTCTCTCTCTCTCTCTCTCTCTCTCACTCTCTCGCTCTCTCTCACTTATCGCTTTCTCTATCTCTATCTCTCTCCTCCCTTTCCCTTCCACTCCCTCCCCACTCCGTCCCACTCCCTCCCTCCCCCATGGATATGATATTTTTTCCTGTTTCCTAAGTAGCATTGGCGAGAGTTCAGGAAAGGAGAAGGAATGCATTTTAACCTTTTACTTTATCATTTACTTCTTCCTTTAGAGGTTCCTCTCCACTCCTCCCTCCCTCCCTCCCTCTCTCCCTCTCTATATATATCTTTCTCTATCTATCTGTCTGCTTACCTGTTTACCTGTCTATCTGTTTATCTATGTATGTATGTATGTATGTATGTATGTATGTATGTATGTATGTATGTATATATGTATATATATATATATATATATATATATATATATATATATATATATATATATATATATATATATATATATATATATATATATATATATATATATATATATATATAAAGATAAAAATAATAAAAGGAAAGGTGCAAATCCTTATCGCAAAACCCTTCTACCCTAATTGAAACCCTCTCACCCTTCTCACACCATACTACTCTCATCCCCTACCTGACCCCTCTTCACCCCCATTACCCCCCACCTGACCTCCTCTCACCCTCCACCCCTCCCACCCCTCTCACACCGACCCTCTCCCACCTCTCAGCTAGACCCTCTCTCATCACCATTACCCCCTACTCCGAACCCTCTCCACCCCTCTCCTCACTCCTCCATCCCTCCCACCCCTCTCATCCCCACCCGACCACCTGACCACTCCCACCCCTCTCACCTCCAACCCCTCTCCACCCTCTCACCCTCCACCCCTTCTCCCCCTCTCTCATCCTCCATCCTTCTCCATCCTCTCACCCGCCACCCCTCTCACCCTCCACCCTCCCACCCCCTCTCATCCTCCCCCCTCCTCCTCCCCCTCCCACCCCCACCCGACCACCTCCAAAAAAAGTCCCCCACCCCTCTCACCTAGACCCCTCCTCATCCCCTCCCCTCCCCCTCCACCCCTCCCACCCCTCTCACCCCCACCCGACCACTCCAAAAAAGTCCCCCACCGCCCGGGAAGGACTCAGCCCAACTTGAAGTAATGAGAACCAAACACTCAGACAACCTGCACCGTCCTTCTCCTCCAACACTTCCCCTCAAATTTTCATCTAACTTCCCCTCTCCTCCGGTACCTACTGTTTTTAATTATCATTCGGGGAAAATAAACTTCTTTTTTGGGTGCGATATTTCTGTGAGGAAAAATATGTTTTTTATTTATTTATTTATTTACTTTTTTTCGGTGTGGGATTCTTTCTTTTGAATTAAGATTTTGTGTAAGGATCTTTCGAGTGTATCGGGTTGGAGTTGCAAGAAGCGGAAAAGTTTAGTAATTAACTGTACTGCTGGAAACCCCCCCTTTTTTTTGCACGAGAGGGTGTTAGTTTAGGATCAGCGATCACGGAAAATACAGCTGATTTCTACGTGAAAATGCATGTTCCCTGTTTCTTGCCGTAGGTATGCGAAATATACTTTGAAAAACATGTGTGTCGTTGAATATATATACATACACACACACACACACACACATACACACACACACACACACACACACACACACACACACATATATATATATACACATATATACATATATATATATATATATATATATATATATATATATATATATATATATATATATATATATATATGTATATATATATATATATTTATATATATATATATATATATATATATATATATATATATATATATATATATATATATATATATATATATATATATATAATCATTTCCCAAATATTTCCCACTCACTGCCCATTGCGTTCTTCACGTCTGACCGGAGATCGAGTTTAAAAACGTGCCACACACTTTCAACATTAAATTTGTCCTCATTTCTCCTCCGCAAACACGCGCGCGCTCGCCACCCTTCGGAGAAAGGTTATCTGCTTGTGTGTATGTGTTTGCCTCGTGTCTTCCTGCGTTGCTTGGCGCTCCCTGAGTTTTTTTGTTTTTTTTTGCGTTTTCTGGTGTTATTTATGCGCTGTCGCGTTACCTTGGGTTACCTAGTTTCGCTTGGGGACGCCAAATGTTACCTATTGTTACCTGTTGTTGCTGTTATCTGCTACTGCTGTTATCTAGCGGTGCCTGCCGCTACCTAGAGTTTCCTGGAATTCCCTGCTGTTACTGCGAATTACCTGGGTTTATCTAGAGTTACATTTTGTTACCCAGAATTCCCTGCTTTTACCTAAAATTCCCTGCTGTTAACTAGAGTTACCTGGCTTTATCTTGAGTTACCTGCTGTTACCGAGTTACCTAAAATTCCCTTTCGAATTACCTGGATTTACTAGAGTTCCCTTCTGCTACCTGGAATTCCCTGCTGTTACCTAGAGTTACCTGGATTTATCCAGAATTACCTTCTGTTACCTAGAGTTACCTGCTAGTTACCTAGAATTCCCAGAAGTTCCATAGAGTTACCTGGATATATCTAGAATTACCTTTTATTCCCTTTGTTTCCTGCTGTTACCCAGAATTCCCTGAAGTTACCTAGAGTTACCTGGCATTACCTGGCCTTACCTGGGGTCAGACCACTCCAGCTTCGGCTTAGCGACGGGTTGACACTAGATTACTGAACAAACTCGGCCTCTGCCTTATTGTCTCTCGGTCTGTTCCATTCAGGGGTCGAATGCCCAGTGACAGGTAAGGAAAGGGTTAAAGTCAAATTGATAATGGGGAAAAATAAGGATAGGGTAAGAGGAGGAGGAGGAGGAGAGAAGGGGAGAAAGATGCGGAGA
>NC_091549.1:16900735-16903235 GCF_042767895.1 Penaeus vannamei
AGGCCTTGTCCAAACATCAACCAAACTTTACCTTTATAATTTCATAAAAAAAAAAGAAGCTGAGTGCTGTTATTTCACGTGCTAAAGATAACTTATCCTACAATTTCTGCCAGTTTTCGCTTTCTTTCTTTCCTTCTTTCTTCCTTTCTTTTGTAAGATCTTGTCAAATATCAACCCAACACCACCTTTACAATTTAATTTTCAAAAAAAAAAAAAAAAAAAAAACACACATCTGACTCATTCGCAAGACTTCGGGACCATCCTCCGCCACATCCCCTTCGCCTTGTAGCGCCTTCTTCATCTCTCCGCAGCATCCGAAACAGGAATCTCGGGGCTAGGAACAGCATCCTAACTCCTTCCAGAAAGTTCGATGGGGTCGTATAGCTTCAGTATCGATATTCATCTCGGGTTGAAATGGAGGGAGAGAGAGAGAGAGAGAGGGAGGGAAGGAGGGAGGAAGGGGGAGAGAAGGAGGGAGAGGGAGGGAGGGAGGGAGAGGGAGAGAGTGGGAGGGAGAGAAAGAGAGAGAGAGAGAGGGAAGGAGGGAGAGGGAGGGAGGGAGGGAGAGAAAGAGAGAGAGGGAAGGAGGGAGGGAGAGAGGGGAGGGAAGGAGGGATGGAGGGGAGGGAGAGGGAGAGGGAGAGAGAGAGGGGGGCGAAGCGAGGAAGAGAGAGAGAGAGAGAGACAGACAGACAGACAGACAGACAGAGAGAGAGCAACATAAATAGACAGAGACAAAATGGGAGAGACAGAGAAAGAGAGAAAGATAGAGAGAGACGGGAGGGAGGATGAATAGATGGACAGACAGACAGAGAGAACATGAATTGGAGAGTTGGAAGGGAAAGAGAAGAAGGCAGGAAGAGGGGACGAAAAAAGAGAAAGAGAGGGGAAGAGAAGATCGGAAGACACAGACAGACAGATAAACAAGACAAACAAACCAATATCAAAAGACGAAGAGACGAAAAAAAGAGAAAAAAGAAGACGAAGAAAAGAAACGTCGAAAAAAAAATGAAAATGCAAATGAGAGAGAAGAAGAGGGCGGTTCTCCCTGTCTTTGCATCTGGCGGTAAATGTTTGGTTTTACCTCTGAATGGAGATTGGAGTTTTACGTTCTTTGGAGATTGTGTCGGAAGGCTGCTTCTCTCTCTCTCTCTCTCTTTCTCTTTCTCTCTCTCTCTTTCTCTTTCTCTTTCTCTTTCTATTTCTTTCTCTTTCTCTCTTTCTTTCTCTCTCTCTCTCTCTTTCTCTTTCTCTCTCTCTCTTTCTCTTTCTCTTTCTATTTCTTTCTCTTTCTCTTTCTCTCTCTCTCTCTCTCTCTCCCTATCTCTCTCTCTCTCTCACTCTCTCTCTCTCTATCTGTCTTTTTATCTATCTATCTGTCTCTATCTATCTTTCTCTCTTACTCTCTCTCTTTCTCTCCTTTCTCTTCTTTCTCTCCCTCTCTTTCTCTCCCTCTTCTCTCTCTCCTTCTCTCTCTCTCTCTCTCTCTCTCTCTCTCTCTCTCTCTCTCTCTCTCTCTCTCTCTCTCTCTCTCTCTCTCTCCCTCTCTCTCTTTTTCTCTCTCTCTCTTTCTCTTCGCTTCTCTCTCTTCTCTTCTCTTTCTCTTCTCTTCTCTTCTCCTCTCTCTCTCTCTCTCTCTCTCTCTCTCTCTCTCTCTCTCTCTCTCTCTCTCTCTCTCTCTCTCTCTCTCTCTCTCTCTCCCTCTCTTTCTCCCTCTATACACACACACACACACACACACACACACACACACACACACACACACACACACACACACACACATATATATATATATATATATATATATATATATATATATATATATATATATATATATATATATATATATATATACATCTCTTTCTCTTTCTCGTTCTCCCTCTCCGCGACTGATTTGTAAGTTATGCAGAAATAATTATTGGAAAACAGTTTGATGAATGTGTGTATTAGTGTGCGTGTGAATGTAAGTGTGTGTGTGTGTGTGTGTGTAGTGTGTGTGTGTGTGTTTCTGTGTGTTTCTGTGTGTATGTGTGTGTGTGAGTGTGTGTGTGTGTGTGTGTGTTTCTGTGTGTACATGTGTGTGTCTATGTGTGTGTGTGTTTCTGTATGTATATGTGTGTGCACGTCTATGCACGTGTGTGTGTATGTATGTGTGTGTGTGTGTTTCGCTGTGTGTGTTTATGTGCGTCCGTGTGTGTTTCTGTGTGTGTGTGTGTGTGTGTTTGTTTGTGTGTGTGTGTGTGTTTTTGTGTGTATATGTGTGTGTATATGTGTGTGTCTATGTGTGTGTGAGTTTCTGTATGTATATGTGTGTGCGTCTATGCGCGTGTGTATGTGTGTGTGTTTCGCTCTGTGTGTTTGTGTGCATGCGTGTGTTTCTGCGTGTGTGTGTGTGCGTGTGTGTGTGTTTGTGTGTGTGTGCGTGTGTTTCTGTGCGTGTGTGTGTGCTTGAACCTAAGCCTTCAGAGAAAATGCATAACTTGTGAAATTCGTGGAGGAA
>NC_091549.1:16923235-16925735 GCF_042767895.1 Penaeus vannamei
TCTATGTGTGTGTCTATGTGTGTATCTGTGTGTGTGTGTGTGTATGTGTGTGTGTGTGTGTGTGTGTGTGTGTGTGTGTGTGTGTGTGTCTACGCATGTATCTGTATCTGTTTATGTATGTGTAGGCATATATATACATATACTGGGCGGGATGAATTTAAGGGAATAAAATGGATTTTTGCACATAAACGCATTTCAATTTCATAGTATAGTAAACACGTACTCATCATATCCCCCCCCACACACACATACAAACAAACAAACACCAAACACACACAAACACACACACACACACACACACACACACACACACACACACATGAACACAAACCCAAGCAAATATTCAGGCACACACACATACATCCACGAACGCCTACACATCCACGCGCACAAATGTCACTTGTTTTCTCTTCTGTGACCAAGCAAACGAAACACGATTTTTTTTCCTTTTTTAATTAGTCATGAGACAAAAATCTGAATGCCCTTCCTGACGAATATGAAGATTGTATTTCTTTTCATCTTCTTCATCGTCGTTATTAACAGACTGACTGAAGCAAGCATACGGAAATACAATAAGGATTTGAATAAAAAGTACTATTTTTGTTGTTAAGAGTTTCTTGCTTTTTTTTTTTTCTTCTTTTTTTTCTTTTTTTTTTTTGTAAAATGCTCTTTTGAAATCTTTCCTTTGAATTGGTATTTTACAAATGCAGCTGACACGATGCCTGAACTTATGCTTTTATCATTTTAATCAAATATATCCATATATCTATTTATCTGAACTATATGTTTGTCTGTCTATCAATCTCTCTTGATAGGTATCTGTCTCTAAATCCTTATCTATCGCCCAGTTTGTTAAAATTGTGAGAGGACCGACCCAATGAATTTTCACAAATACAGACATACGCAGAAATAAATGAATATCTATATATCTGATAGATATACCTTGAACTATCATTTTGCCCGGTTGATATGCACGTCTAGACTGATGAATATGTATTTATTTCTTTATTTATGCATAAGTATACGAATATTCTTTGGGTCGGGCCTCGCACAATTTTAACACATTTACATATCCCTTAATTTCTTTTATCGAATTTTGAGGCAAAGATCATGCAACTTCCAGAACAAGAACACAAAGAATATACAAAAAAAAATCGAGGAAAATTCTAGCATTAAGAACTAGAATAAGATTATAGATGATTAATTGAATGAATAAAGGAAACAATGCAAAGGGAATCACAGACCAAGTTAATAAGTATGAATGATATATGAATTAAATAAACTGGGCTATAGATGAAATAAGCTGGAAAATAGATGAAATAGACTGGACTTTAAACGAAATAAATCGGAATATAAGTGAAATAGATTGGAACGTAAATGAAACCATTCGACAATAAATAAACAGGACTATAGATGAAATAAAAAATTAGGTTATAAATGAAATAGATTGGACCGTATATGAAGTAAATTACAGTACAAACGAAATAAATAGGACTATAAAAGAAATAAAACGGACTTTAAATGAAACGAGCCATACTTTAAACGAAATTTATTAGGTTATATATGAAATAAACTGGACTGTAAATGAAATAAATAGAAAAAAATTATTATAGTCTGTGTGTGTGTTTGTATGTGTGTGTGTGTGTGTGTGTGTGTGTGTGTGTGTGTGTGAATTATATTACAAACGATATAGATAGGATTATAAGTAAAATAAACCGGACTTTAAATGAAATAATTTCCATGACAACCGAAACATATAGGACTATAAGTGAAATAAACTGTATTATAGATATAATAAACTATACTACAAACGAATTGAATAGGACTATAAGTTTAATAATCCGATCTATAAATGAAATAAACTACACTATACACGAAACATATAGGACTATAAGTAAAATAAACCAGACAATAAATGAATCAAACTCTACTAAACCCAAAACATATAGGACTATAAGTAAAATAAACCGGACAATAAATGAAACAAACTCTACTACAACCGAAACATAGAGGACTATAAGTAAAATAAACCAGACAATAAATGAATCAAACTCCACTAAACCCAAAACATAGAGGACTATAAGTGAAATAAACCCGGACTATAAATGAAATAAAAGGATTCGCCAAAGGGGGAAATAACAGCAGGGAGAACGCACGCACACGCGGCTCCTGGAGCGTGCGAGCGTGCGAGAGCGCCTGCACTCAGCGCCTCCTGCGTGCCTTGAGCGGGTTCTTAGAGAAGTTAAAGAGGTTATTCGCGAGCTTTGTGCACCCTGCGCCCGTCCTTAGCCAGGCCCCCGTGCGACCACCTCATTATAAAGAGGGCACGACCTGTTAAATTAGGGAGATGGCTGGCGGGGGGGGGGGGGGGAAGGGGGGCACGATCTGTTAAATTAGGGAGATGACTGGGGGGGGGGGGGGTACGACCTGTCATTTATGGGGAGGGGAGAGGGGCACGGACCTGTCAATTATGGGGGGAGAGGGGCACGACCTGTTAGAA
>NC_091549.1:16938235-16940735 GCF_042767895.1 Penaeus vannamei
ATTGGGGTTCAGTGGAGTGGGATGGGGGTTCAGTGGAGTGGGATGGGGGTTCTGTGGAGTGGGATGGGGGTTCAGTGGAGTGGGATGGGGGTTCTGTGGAGTGGGATGGGGGTTCAGTGGAGTGGGATGGGGGTTCTGTGGAGTGGGATGGGGGTTCTGTGGAGTGGGATGGGGGCTCAGTGGAGTGGGATGGGGGTTCAGTGGAGTGGGATGGGGGTTCAGTGGAGTGGGATGGGGGGTCAGTGGAGTGGGATTGGGGTTCAGTGGAGTGGGATGGGGGTTCAGTGGGCTGGGATTGGGGTTCTGTGGAGTGGGATGGGGGTTCAGTGGAGTGGGATGGGGGTTCTGTGGAGTGGGATGGGGGTTCAGTGGAGTGGGATGGGGGTTCAGTGGAGTGGGATGGGGGTTCAGTGGAGTGGGATGGGGGTTCTGTGGAGTGGGATGGGGGTTCAGTGGAGTGGGATTGGGGTTCTGTGGAGTGGGATGGGGGTTCAGTGGAGTGGGATGGGGGTTCTGTGGAGTGGGATGGGGGTTCAGTGGAGTGGGATGGGGGTTCTGTGGAGTGGGATGGGGGTTCAGTGGAGTGGGATGGGGGTTCAGTGGAGTGGGATTGGGGTTCAGTGGAGTGGGATGGGGGTTCAGGGGGGTGGGATTGGGGTTCAGTGGAGTGGGATTGGGGTTCTGTGGAGTGGGATGGGGGTTCAGTGGAGTGGGATGGGGGTTCTGTGGAGTGGGATTGGGGTTCAGGGGGGTGGGATTGGGGTTCTGTGGAGTGGGATGGGGGTTCAGTGGAGTGGGATTGGGGTTCTGTGGAGTGGGATGGGGGTTCAGTGGAGTGGGATGGGGGTTCTGTGGGAGTGGGATTGGGGTTCAGTGGAGTGGGATTGGGGTTCTGTGGAGTGGGATGGGGGTTCTGTGGAGTGGGATGGGGGTTCTGTGGAGTGGGATGGGGGTTCAGGGGGGTGGGATTGGGGTTCAGTGGAGTGGGATTGGGGTTCTGTGGAGTGGGATGGGGGTTCAGTGGAGTGGGATGGGGTTCTGTGGAGTGGGATTGGGGTTCAGGGGGGTGGGATTGGGGTTCAGTGGAGTGGGATGGGGGTTCAGTGGAGTGGGATGGGGGTTCAGTGGAATGGGATTGGGGTTCAGGGGGGTGGGATTGGGGTTCAGTGGAGTGGGATGGGGGTTCAGTGGAGTGGGATGGGGGTTCAGTGGAGTGGGATTGGGGTTCAGGGGGGTGGGATTGGGGTTCAGTGGAGTGGGATGGGGGTTCAGTGGAGTGGGATGGGGGTTCAGTGGAGTGGGATGGGGGTTCTGTGGAGTGGGATTGGGGTTCAGGGGGGTGGGATTGGGGTTCAGTGGAGTGGGATGGGGGTTCAGTGGAGTGGGATGGGGGTTCAGTGGAATGGGATTGGGGTTCAGGGGGGTGGGATTGGGGTTCAGTGGAGTGGGATGGGGGTTCAGTGGAGTGGGATGGGGGTTCAGTGGAGTGGGATTGGGGTTCAGGGGGGTGGGATTGGGGTTCAGTGGAGTGGGATGGGGGTTCAGTGGAGTGGGATGGGGGTTCTGTGGAGTGGGATGGGGGTTCAGTGGAGTGGGATGGGGGTTCTGTGGAGTGGGATGGGGGTTCAGTGGAGTGGGATGGGGGTTCTGTGGAGTGGGATGGGGGTTCAGTGGAGTGGGATGGGGGTTCAGTGGAGTGGGATGGGGGTTCAGTGGAGTGGGATTGGGGTTCTGTGGAGTGGGATGGGGGTTCAGTGGAGTGGGATTGGGGTTCAGTGGAGTGGGATGGGGGTTCAGTGGAGTGGGATGGGGGTTCTGTGGAGTGGGATGGGGGTTCAGTGGAGTGGGATGGGGGTTCTGTGGAGTGGGATGGGGGTTCAGGGGGGTGGGATTGGGGTTCTGTGGAGTGGGATGGGGGTTCAGTGGAGTGGGATGGGGGTTCTGTGGAGTGGGATGGGGGTTCAGTGGAGTGGGATGGGGGTTCTGTGGAGTGGGATGGGGGTTCAGTGGAGTGGGATGGGGGGTTCAGTGGAGTGGGATTGGGGTTCAGTGGAGTGGGATTGGGGTTCTGTGGAGTGGGATGGGGGTTCAGTGGAGTGGGATGGGGGTTCTGTGGAGTGGGATGGGGGTTCAGTGGAGTGGGATGGGGGTTCTGTGGAGTGGGATGGGGGTTCAGTGGAGTGGGATGGGGGTTCTGTGGAGTGGGATGGGGGTTCTGTGGAGTGGGATGGGGGTTCAGTGGAGTAGGATGGGGGTTCAGTGGCGGTGGAGGTGGAGTTTGTTTGGGTTTGTTTGTTTTGAGGTTTTGGAGTTTTGGAGGTTTTGAGGTTTTGGTGTTTTGGTGTTGGTTTGTTGTTGTTTTGATGTATTGTCATTTTAAAGTTTTGATATTTTGAAGTTTTGTTGTTGTTGTTTTTTTGTGTTTGTTTTGTTATTTTGAAGTTTTTTTGTTTTATATTTTGAAGTTTTGTTTTTTTGACACTTTGTTGTTGTTTTCTTA
>NC_091549.1:16963235-16978235 GCF_042767895.1 Penaeus vannamei
AATTATGATGATAGTAATAATAATAATAATAATAATAATGACAATAATAGTGATAATAATAATGATATTGATAATGATAATAATAATAATAACAATAATAATAACAATAATAATGATAATAATAATGATGATAATAATGATAATAAAATAATAATGATAATAATGATGATAGTATTAATAATAATAATAATTATGATAATAATAATGGCAATAATAATAATGATGATGATAATAATAATATTAATAATAACAATAATAATAATGATAATGATAATGATAGTATTGATAATGATAATGATAATAATAATAATAATAATAATGATAATAAATAATAACATTAATATTAATAATAATCATTATGATCATAATAATAATAATCATTATGTTAATAATAATAATAATGATAATAATAGTAATGATAATGATAATAATAATGATAATGATAATAATAATAATAATAATAATAATAATAATAATAATAATAATAATAATATTATTATTAATAATGGTTATTAAGAAAATAATCATTATAACAATGACAATGATGATATAGTATCAATAAGATAATAATGGTAATAATAATTATTCCTACAATTATAATCATTATCATTATTATCATGAGAACAGTAATAATAAGAAATAATAAATATTATTATTGTTATTATTATTATTATTGTTAGTATTGTTATTGCTAAAATATCATTATGATTATAATTATTATTACTTTTATTATTATTATTATTTTTTTTTTTTATTATTATTATTATTGATATTACTTTTATTGTTGTTATTATTATTAATATCACTACTATTATTGCTCTTATAATAATGATAATGATTGTGATGATGATGATGATTATGATGATGATGATAGTAGTAATAATAATAAAACAACAATAATAATGATAATAATGATAATAATAATAATAATGATAATAATAATAATAATGATAATGATAATAATAATGATAATGATAATAATAATGATAATGTTAATAATATTAATAATGATAATAATAATGATAATAATAATAATAATAATAACAACAACAATGATAATAAAAAAAATAATAATAATAATGATAATAATAATAATAATGATAATAATAATAATAATAATAATAATAATAATAATAATAATGATAATAATAATAATCACAATAATTATTATTATCATTATTATTATTTTTATCATTATTGTGATAATAATAATATCATTATTGTGATAGTATTAATGATGATTATGATAAGGATGATAATAATAGTATAATTAGCATTATCATTAGTAGTATGAGGTTTATTACTTACAAAAATAGAAGTAGCGTTTGTTATTATTACTGTCATAGTTCTTTATTATCATTATTACTCTAATCATCATTATTATTAATATTATGATTGTTATCACTTTTATTATTATTATCATTATTGTTATCATTATTGTTGTTATTGTTATCATTACAATTTTTATTATTATTAATATTATTATTATTCTATTATTATTAATTCCATGATTATTATCAGTTATTTCTATGGTTATCATCACTGTTATGATTATTAATAATATCATTTTTATGACTAAAAGTAATAATAGTACTGTTATTATTATTATTAATACTATTACTATTTTATCACTCTTATTATTGCTTATTTTGATCATTCTTATTATTGCTTATTTTGATCATCCTTATCACTGTTTATCAATATTATTATTATTACTATTATTATCATTATCATTATTATCATTATTATGACTGGTATTGTTATCATCATCATTATTATCATTACTATTATTTTTTTGTTGTTGTTGTAATGGCGAATATAAATAATTGTAATGATAATGATTGATGGTACTGATAAATTAATGATGAAAAGACATCTTTGACATTTCTTAGGCACAATTTGAATATTATAGGTACTTTTACTCCCCACTTCTTTCAAAGGTTATATACATAACTGTATGTATATAACTGATGTATGTATGTTCTGTTATACATTATATGTAATAATTTCTTTGAGCAGTGTCAAGTCTTCCAAAAAATGTTTTTATGGTTTAACCCTCTCTCTAAGCTTGAGATTCTTTCTTTAACTAATGTCACAAATATAACAACTGTAATTATAATTAGATCTCCTTGATAACATTGATTAGTATAATACTGATTTATACCCATCAAGATTTTTTTTTTAGATGTTAATTCAAATATCTCAGGCTTAGAAGTATATCTCCCTTCTCTGGTCACAAGTAGCGGATACAGATAACAATATAATAATAAATGGATAGAATTGGTGTTTTGTGGTGTTTTGAGGAAAACAAAAATTGACTGTTACTTAAATATGCTCCAATGGACTTGCATCTCTCACTTATTTCTGTTTATAGGGGAGTGGCTTCTGGGTTTTTTATTTCTTTTTTTCTCATCATTATTACTTATGTGCATTTCCGTCCTTTGGACATATATATTCTTCTGCTGCTGTTATGCATACCATTTTTTTTTCTTTTATTGAGACAATACTGTATTTAGTGTTCCTTTTAGGTGTTTTAGCTTCTACTGACTTGATCTCATAGAAATGTGTTTTGCAGTGATGGAATTCTCTGAGTGTCTGATTTGCATTGATACTTGAAACTAACCTAGGAGAATGTTTGTTAGTTTTACATCCCTGGCTTCCCTCATCAGACTAACATTTTACTCTCTGTGGATGCTCCACCTCTGGCCTGGAACTGACCAAAATGGGAAATGTTACAAAGCAGCATGTTTCTACTTCATTTATTTTTAGACTATTTTGCAGCAGGGATGATGATGGTCTCTTTTGGGCCATTTCTCAGTTCATAGGCAGTTTTTAAGTATCAAAGCTTCTTATGAAATAGCCATCATTGTGCTTTTGCTTGTCTCCTGGTAGTACGTCGTATTGGCAAGACTACTCCGCACACAAGAGGTGAGTCGGAGTGACCCAGTGTTTGTCTGTGCCTGAGGTCTCGTCCTGCACACACATGTAATTAATCATTTCTCCCCTTGTAAATCTCTACTGCACCTCAGTTCATTATAGCAGTTTGCGGATTACCTTTCTTGTAAATATGCATATTCACCAACCATTTCTAATTTCCATATATGCTTGCCATTAAACTGTATTAATCTGATAGGTCTTTCAAAATGAAAATTTAGAAATTTATCTAATTCACTGTTACTAACTTGAGAATTCATCATTTACAAATTCACTAGTGATCCACATGCTGCAGATTAGATTATAAACATGGAAGTAAATACAGGTTAAAATACTGCCAATGTCAATTCCATAACCCAAGTTTCAGTCAACCTGCTTACAGCTAGCACATTGCTTTCAAGCTTACCCACATCAGTACTGCTTTAAGTGTGACTGTAAATTGTATTAATATTTGCATTATCATATTTAGAAAGCTCTCATTGTCTTAACAATGGTTTAGCTATACTTCATAAGCTTTTTATAGGCTTTATGTATATCTAGTTAGGTCTGATATAGTAAAGAATTATGTGTAAATAGATTATCAAAGATTCTTTTAAAAAAATGGTTATAGATGAGTCAGATCATGCATGATATAGTAAGTACACTATCAGTCAGAATTAGCAAGGAATTTGTTTCTTTATTTTATTCTGAATTGTTACGATTTAGATTTTGAACTATGAATGGTATTTTATCCCAGTTACTGATTGATAGTGGTATTTTTCTCTCACTAACCATAGGATGCACCCATGAATTCCCATTGTGTGATATAGCACCACTTATATTCATATAGAGTATTAAAAGTGGCTAACTAGATAAGTGCTTTTCCATAGACCTTAGCTCTCTTATTACATATACATATAGAAATATTTACAATAGTGTTGTGTAAATTGACTGAGTGAACATAGATTTGATACCAATAAACAAGAATACACTTAATTACATATATCAAGCATATGAAAGAAGTTCCATTTGAAAGTTGACAGTGTGATTTCATGGGTTAGGATCTCATATTATACTGATTGTGCTCTTACTCTTACTTACTGTGCAGTTTAAAGATTTTAGATAGGTGAATTTCAGGACATGGGCTAGTTTCCTTGGGGTGAAAGCATATAGTATGTTTAAGATATTATAGCTAATATTTTTATTACTAATTACAGAGCTTAAAAGTGTATACTACCATATGAGAAATACTGTTAACATCAGTACTCTATAGATATAAAGTCAGGCATATAGGGACACATGACCTTCAGGGTAATATATTATTCTACAGTTTTTATTGAAATAATAATCAGGCAAAAATATTTATTTTTGTTCAAAAGAATAACAAGTATGTACATACACAGCATACAGGATTACACTGTATTTAAAAAGGTATAAATCTATCTGGATATTTCTTTGCATGAACTTTAGATATCCAATTTAGATTTTTTGTTTGCATCCAATATATTAGTTAACTTAGCAAAGCATCGTGTAGGATAATGTGTCCACTTGAATTATACACTATTTTTAGTTTCTTTATAAGAGGATTTCAGGTTGAGCAATATCATTTTATTCACTTTAAATCCAAAATATGTTTACATGACTAACATCTGTCAAGAAACAAAATCTTGTACACAAGTATCAGGCAGACTACAGATTTATAAAAAATAATTTTCAAGTACTTGATGTCATTTAATTACATATTCACTCTTAGTTTAAAATTACATCGATGAAATTTACTTTTTTTAAAGAAAAAATATATATATGATTAAACAATTACATAATAATGCCTTCATTTTGACACACTGCAGCGGAGTGCAATCCCCTGCCATAAAGCCCCCTCCCCCCCCAACTCCCATTAACCTTAAAACGGGTGCCAACAGCATGCACCGTAGTTTGTCCTTTATGAGGATGAACAGCTTGACGGAAGGAGCTGGAGCGCCCTCGACCCCCCTGGAGAACGGACTGGCTTCTTGCAATCTACGAGGATCTATCACATCAGATATCATGTCTGAGGACAACTTTGGACCTCTTAGCAATGTAAGGTATGTACAGAGGAAAGGAATTGTTTCTATTTCTGTAAAATGCATACTATTTCATGTTAGTTTTGGTGTATACAAGAGCCATTTACATACAATTGTTTTACATACTAGAGAAAGAAAAAATATATGGTACAAAGTATTTAAAAAGGCAAGTAGAATATCACATACTTTCACATAAACACACACAAACACAAGCAAAAAGATATATTTTACAGCTAGTCAGATAACACAAGCAGAAAATGATCAGGAAAATAGATTTTAGAACCATGTCTAATGACAACCTCTTCTTATCCACAGATTTGCCGTTTTTGCCCTAGGCTCGAGTGCTTACCCCAACTTTTGCGCCTTCGGGAAATACGTGGATAACCTCTTATCTGAGCTGGGTGGAGAAAGGCTGATGAAGCTTACATGCGGTGATGAGCTTGCCGGTCAGGAACAAGCCTTCAAGCAGTGGGCAGGAGATGTGTTCACGGTACTGTGTCTGAGAGTATTCTCTTACTGTTTCTAATATCCTGAGGTTTGTTAATCTGTTAGCATTATTAATACATCAAATCACATAGAGTGAATGGAATAAAGGGAATTCATTTTCAGTGAATGTAATTAATATTTAGTAGTAGTAGTACTGGATATTGATTTTAAGAGAGTGAAAAGTAGCTTTGTATTTATGAAAAGTAATTGATTTTTCTGGAATTCAACTACCTTTTTGGGGAACTGATAAATATTAGAAAAAATATATATATGTATATATATATAAATAGATATATAGATAGATAGATTCATGAAAAATCATACAATAATTTTGATCCATGAGAAAGTTTTATGAAAAATGTGTTTTTGTAGAAAGAAAAAGATAACAATTTCCGATTCTTACAGGTTGGTTGTGAGACATTCTGCCTGGATGATGACGTTGCCATGAAGGAGGCAACAGCTGCTTTGAAGATTGAGGCCACAGCTACTGCTAATAAGATTAAATTGGCACCATGTACCAAAACTGATGCAATAGATATTGGTAAGATATGATAAATTTTCAAATGACCTTTGCAATATGTAAAGAACAAAAAATTGTTTTATATATTGAGTATATGGGTATGGACAATACATTCAGTAAAAAGAGGATTCTCTAACTTAATTCAGGAAGATTAGAAAGTAAATGAGCTACATATTAGACCAGTCAATTTGAAAATATTGCTTTGCTTGAGATTTTGAATTAATATCCATTGAGGTAGCATTCCTAAAATAATCTTTCCTCTTCCTTATAACAATGGGAAAATGCAATTTATTTCAAAACAGGACTGTCTCGTATGCATGGCAAAAGAGTTCGGTCTTGCCAGGTGCTGGGTTCCAGGAACTTGCATGGAGAAAATGCCAGGTGAGGCTTCAGTTAAATATTAATACCATTTAATAGATCTATATGATGGACTATAATCATAATTTGTTAACTTAGGAAAATATATATATATAAAGACAAGTGTGAGTAGTGTAAATGAAAATTTGTTTTGCTCAAATACACATAGTGAATGTTATCCCTGGTAAAAAAGGAAGATAAAGATACCAGTTTCCAGGGTGATTATAGTTAACATATCCTGTTACTTTACAGTCGATGGACACAACAGGTAATCATTGACACTGGAGGTATCAATGAACTGAACTACTCGCCTGGAGATCATGTTGCCATTCTGCCTGCCAACCGTAAAGAACTCATCGATGCTGTCCTAGCACGGCTGGATAACTGTCCCAATCCAGATGAACCAATCCAGGTTCAGGTCCAGAAGGAAGTTCACTCTCTCAATGGTAGGGATGCTTTGTTGCAGTGATAAAAGGATATTAAATGTTCTTATCTATATCAGGCATGCATGTTTGGATATATGTACTGATGTTTTTTCGCTTATTACTAAAGTATATATTTCATAGATGTATATTTTCTAATAATATTATGTTTCAACAGGTGTCATTCAGACATGGGAGCCTCATGAGCGACTGCCTTCCACCACAGTAAGGGAATTGCTTACACGATACTTAGACATCACAACACCACCAACACCGAACTTCTTGCATCTCTTAGCAGAGTATGCTTATGACAATGATCAACGAACACGCCTCGACCAGCTGGCAACTGTGAGTGATACAGGAGATTCACTTATTAGAACAAAGTGCAATAACTGATACAAATATAAGATAAAAAGATTATCAAACAAAAAGAACAAAATAACAAATAGTAGTAGTACAAGTATATCTTAAATTATTTTGTATAAAAGACTACCTATTAACTTCTATATATTTTTCTGTCCTCTCATCTAATCAGGACCCGCATGAATATGAAGAATGGAAGCATCTAAGGTACCCACACCTCAAGGAGGTCTTGGAGGAGTTCCCCAGTGTAGTACTGGATGCGGGACTCCTTCTGACACACCTCCCTATCATGGGCCCAAGATTTTACTCCATCAGTTCATCTCCAGATGCACATCCCGGCCAGATTCACATCACCGTTGCTGTTGTCATTTACAATACTGAGAGTATGTATATTATAGATTTTAGTGAATTTAGTGATTACCAAATATAATAAAACTGCTAGTGATGATTTTCTTAGTTTTTGTCTATCACAAGTAAGAAATCTATCATATATCAAATAGATCTGATTCTTTATACAGTAAGCTTGCAGATTCAATACACTGATATTATATTTTCATATACTACAACACACTTTTCCTTCTACTTAAAATACAAAATTACTTGCTACTGGCTCATTACATGTTATAGGCACAAAAGTTTCCATATATCATCAACCTAATGACAAATTCTCTTACAGATGGAAAGGGACCAATACATTATGGTGTTTGCTCTAACTTCTTAAAGGGAATCACAGCTGGTGATCACATTGAGCTCTTTGTAAGGAGGTGAGTGTTTGATTGATCTGTGGTAATTCAGCAAGGATAATCAATATTTTAGTGTATATGTATTTTATGGTGATATGATTAAACTCTGAGAAAGGAGTAGATGTCCAGTAGATGAACAAGCAATATTAGGTACAAGACAAGAGCTGGCTAAGGGACAGGGATGGGCTTAGGTAAACCAAATATATTACCCTGCCCACCTAATATCCCTGATCTGTAGGTTACCCACCACCCAATTGCCCCACTTATTATTCCTACCATCCCATCCTAATACATCAGGCTAAAACCAGCCCAGATTGGTATCTCTGAAGTTGTGTTGAATTCCGATTACATTTTTAGCCAAGTATTACACACTAATGAATAACAAAAGAAAGATAAAGGGTAGAATCATCAGAATAAATGGAAAACCAGATTTTGATCATCTAAGAATCTACACAGAAAAAGGGAATCTACTAATAAATATCTGCATCATTACTTACCTCCCACAGTGCATCCAGTTTCCACATGCCACGTGACCCAAGTGTCCCCATTATTCTTGTTGGACCTGGGACAGGAGTTGCGCCATTTAGGGGCTTTTGGCACCATCGTCTTTACATGCTGAAGCACAAGAAAGGTAATAATAACTTGTAGGTGGATGTGTCTCTAATAGATTGCAGTTTTATTCACTATTTCAATGTAGAAGTGATTTTTAGGTAATTTTTTTATTCCTCCAAATATCCATACTAACAATTAATTTTTTTCATTCTGAAGATAATTCATCTTATTCTAATACTATTTTTTTATTCTTCAAGAACTATCATTTTGCATTTTTAAGTAATTAAATTAAAAGATATATCTCTCGAACTTATCAGAAAATGCTGGTAAGATGACTCTGTTCTTTGGATGCCGCACACGAGCTCTTGATTTGTATGCTGATGAAAAGGAAGCTATGCGAAGGGCAGGAGTCCTCTCACAAACATACTTGGCCCTCTCTCGTGAACCCACCATCAAAAAGGTAATAAAATACTGAAATGCTAACAAGTATTTTGGTCATGAGACAGTTATTAATTTTGTCAATCCATTTATGTTATAACAATTTTTCTCAAAATACATACAGAAAAATAAATCTTATTCTTTACAGCTTGTGCAATTTCTTATCTTTGATTCTAATCACCCAAATGCTCATATGCTTAAACTTTCAAGACCATTGTAAAAGGTCAGTCACCCATCTCAAGGTTGTTACTCTGATTCATTAGTACTTTACCAAACTAATATAATGATGTCTGATAAAATATACTCCTTATATTTTTTAAATTCCCAGACATATGTCCAGGATCTCCTTGTTGGCGTTGGTTCAGAGGTGTACCGTCAAGTTGTAGAACAGAAGGGACACTTTTATGTATGTGGCGACTGTACCATGGCCGAGTGTGTGTACCAGAAACTGAAGTCTATTGTCCAGGAGCATGGTCGCCTTTCTGACCAGGAAGTGGAGAACTTTATGCTGCAGATGCGGGTATGTATTGGTTAAACAGTTGTGGAAAAGGCAGATCTCATGTAACAAAATTCTGAATACTTATAATTATGCATAGAACAATGTGATGTATATAATAAAGAGATACATATATACCCAAGTAATGTAAACGGGTGTGCTTGAATATTATACATTATGCATTTTGTATCACTTTTTTATAGGATGAAAACAGATATCATGAAGATATCTTCGGAATCACACTACGTACAGAAGAAATCCACCGACAAAAGAGAGAAAGTGCAAGAGTGAAGATGTCCTCTTTCTCTCAGGCTGGACCCCCAACCCCTCCAGTGACTCAGGCTGCTACTAACTTTGTGCAGGAGGTAGCTGCAGGTACCGATGGAGGGTCCACAGCAGCGCCTGTTGAATAGGGACAGTCTCGGGGGCAGATCGGCTTTTCCAACACATGTTTCTTTTCCACATTTAAGAAATATTCAAGGTTATTCATTGATAATCTTGCAAACAACATAAAGCCAACATAAATATTAGTAAACTACAAACAGGAAATGGCAATTTTATTGTTGAATAAAAATCACATGAATTTAAATTGATACATAACAATGCTAATGGATTGTTTTGATATATTTGAAGGAAACTTCCTTTAGTATGATTATTCCACTGATATTTTATGAACTACCATAGAATTAACATAGTACATAGCTGTTCATCAGCATCATAGATTTAGTTTACATATCTCATCTAATTCCATATTACTTTAGTTTCATAACTGTCTACTTTTGCCACATATGACAAAGTAAGAATGTTTATATATCAAATGAGAAAATACCTTTTTCATACTTATATTTCAAATCATCCATTCAGTTTTGTTGCAATATTTGGTTACAAACTAGGAAAAAAGGTTTGTCAGCAGTAGAAGAGGAAGTGAAATATTTTGTATGAGGTATTTATAAGGAGGCAAAGATGTTTTGAATGTAAAACACAATTCTATCAATTTGCACATGCATTGATCATGAGTGTAGTCTATAGAAACTATTTTCCATCTCATCGTCCTTTCCACATCAGTAATGAATAATTGGGTGTCATGTCTTTGCTTCTTTGACTTTCTGGAATGCTATATGTTTCCAGAACATTGCAAACTTGTGCTCACTTACATACTTAACATTCCACACTGTCTACACGCTGAAGATTTTCCTTTTATTTATATAGAAATTTTCATAAAACTCATCTCAGTTCTTCAGCAATCCATTAGTACTCTACTTCACAAAAAAATAAAAATAAAAATAAAATAAATAAACAAAATGGTAAGGAAAGATAAATAAAAAAATATATATTATAATTAAAAATACTTCTCCTGTTTGATAGGAATTGCATTCTTGAAATTAGCCACAGCACATAACCTTGGATAGGCTGGTCTGCACTCGAGGAAATGTATAGTCAGTTGATAACTGATCTCTTCATGATGCTAGTAAACAGAAATTGTTTATAGCTATAGCATGGAAAAAAAGAAAATCTTTTAGATTCTTGTTTTTAATAGTTCTAAGTCTTTTGAATGTTTGTAACTTTAAGAATTATTTGTGCCTTAAGAATTTGAGTTATGTTAACTTTTTAAGATTATGAACTTTACTTTGTTATTAGGGTACCAATGGAAGATATACACAATACGGTTTGTCAGACATTAGATATTATTTATTTCTGTGTTACATGTCTGATTAAAGGGGAAAGAAGATTGTGACTGAAATTAAATATCATAATGCCACATTTAGTTCATTATATATCATTAGACTGAAAAATCTTTCATCACTGATTTGAATTTAAAAAATACCTGGAAAAAATAAGGAAAATTATATGATTAACTAATTGTATCTGCAAGAGAGTATAATTTTTTTTCTTATACTATACATAAATCTTTGTTTATATTTCTCTGCCTAAAGAATGAGCCATTCAATGAAGTGATTAAAGCTGTCATTAATGAAGCATATTTGTATGTATATGTATGTGTACCATATGTATGTATACATATTTGTGTGTGTGTGTGTGTGTGTGTGTGTGTGTGTGTGTGTGTGTGTGTGTGTGTGTGTGTGTGTGTGTGTGTGTGTGTGTGTGTGTGTGTGTGTGTGTGCTTGTGCTTACTTTTGCAAGTCATGTTGCATATTCAAACTATTGCATAATCTTTGTTTCATCCATTTACTAAAACGATATATAGATTATTTTGTGAAAATATAGAACTATAATACAGTAAGAAGTCAGTGTATTACATTCTTTACTATTTTTCATTCTATCTGTCCTATTACATACTATAAAGAGTTTGGAAATATGTAGCATTTTTGGGAAGACTTTAATATGCATGAAATTTTAGCTTATAGTCACTTAAAACTAAAGAAAATTACAAATTATAATACCAATTTTCATCTGATCTTAGTGTACAGTAATATATTTCTTTAGTCTATCTTTTGGGCCTTATAGATATTTAACTTAAAGGTCAATTTTTCTTGAAGCTGGTAGCCAGTATCATTCACACAATTTTTGCCATCAATGCTAGTGCAAATGAATAATATTTTACCTCTAAAGAAAATGAGCTCACAGTCCCATGCACTAAAGTATTATATTTAATTTAATGTTCCAGTATTTCCTCTCTGCACAAAAGTACTATTAGTGGATAGCTATAAATAGCTAGATATGTAAATTCACGCTATTAATTCATTGAAAACATTTAGTGCACTCTGAATTTTTTTCTTCTAGTTCCACTTTTATATCTAAATTTATTGTGCATATTACTTCCTAATCTTCCTTTTTCAACGAAATAATATCAGGTGTTGATCTGTGTCAAATTTGCCTGATGGGTGACTTATATATATATATATATATAGAAATATATAAAAGTCTATATATTATACTGTCAGTGAAATGTATAGATAAAATACATGTTAAAAAATCATTGCATTTCTTCTACTGATTATTGGCATAACCCATCATTTTATGGGATTTCTGATGTACATTTTTTGTGGTGTATCAGTGTTGCATGACTTTATTCATTTTTCTAAGCTCCCATATATGTTTGAAGAAGGAAAGCACATATAAAATTCAAAATGATGATAATCATTTCTTAATGCATAGGATTCATATTACAAGTATGAAATAAAGGCTGTGTTTTAGAGTGAGAAAAGTCTGTTTGATATGACATTATATGAGACAGACTATGAAAGTTTTGCATACTTAAATACAGTACTGAATGTATCAACTAACAAAACCTGAAAGTGATAACTGTAATTTGAGACATATATGAGGTATTAGAACCAGTAAATTTGCAAATATCATATTTATATGCCAATTGGGAGCAATGATTACAATCACTGCAATACCATTCCTCTCTCTTTTTTAATTTGTGTGTTTTTCTTCTCTTTAATGAATTTCTGTGTAAAATGTTGCTATAACTTCTATTTCTTGTAAATAATGTGCTTCTTATATGCTTCAGCCTCTCTAATATTACAAAGTATGTGAGTATCAGAGTTTGATACAGTTTTAAGGGAGATATAGGCAAAATTTGTTTCTATCTAGTCTTCATTTGCCTGAACATAAAAGCAATCATGGTGCCAAGTTGCATTGTGGAGAGTCTAGACATGCTATGTTATGCTTCTGTTATCATTAAAAGAATTTAAGTGTTGGTGTTGAGACTGAAGACTTTTTTCAGCTCTTTCAACTTCATCTTGTTTGGTTTGGATCCAGTGTTTTTCAAAGGTAGCACTGAGCAGTATTGCTGGTGATTTCATAGATGGGCTGCGCCATTGGGACCTGTCTATATATAGTGGGCTTGAGGACATGACTCCACTTTGAATTTTAAATAAATGAAAATAGTTTATCAGTTTTGACTTTCCCAGAATATTGTGTATTTTGTGATGCAACTTCTGTGATCTATAATCAGCATTTGTTGGAACAGAAGTTGTAATTATTGTACAAGATTATTTCTATATTACATTTATAGTTGTATACTGTAAGGCATGACGTCCGTATATGCTAAATGCTATGCAGTGATTTTTTCCTCTGATGTGCATGTTTTATGCATATTTAGTATGTTATTTATGGTGATTTTCAAAGATAGCTGATCTTTATCAATTTATTTAGGGCATAATAAAATATATTAGTCAAAACAGAGTTTCTTTGCCTTTTTTATGAGGGAGAATGAGAATAGTAAATGTATTTTCAGGAGCAAAAGTCCGACTACACCTGCAACCTAGCAAAATGGCAGGGTAGGGGGACATGGTTTGTTGGCAAGTGCTAAGTCTTTTTAGCTACAGTACCCATCCTTATCATTATTATTACTATCATTGTCATTGCCATCATCATTATCATTATAGGGTAGACCTGGGTAATTGGTTATTGGTTGCTCTGCTGTCCACTGCTTACAGGTAGATAAAGGGGAGAGATTGCACAGTAAAAGAGATATGGCAAAGTCATGATGCCCGTTGGTGTCCTTACTATCAGACTTTTGCCTCATAGTCCAGCAAATGAGACTTTTGGAATTACTAAGCTGTTAAGATGACCGGTTAATC
The DNA here is from genome assembly GCF_042767895.1 of Penaeus vannamei. Classification (NCBI taxonomy): domain Eukaryota; kingdom Metazoa; phylum Arthropoda; class Malacostraca; order Decapoda; family Penaeidae; genus Penaeus; species Penaeus vannamei. The sequence goes on from NC_091549.1 coordinate 16,977,139, forward strand.
CCCAACTGAACATCACAGACACTGTCCTGGAGGCAGTGGAAGTAATTTTTCTCGTGCTGTTCTCACACTCCCAAGGTATTAAGTAATATATCAAACATAGTTCTGACTATGAATTGTCTACAGTGTTTCAAAGAACCAAAGAGAGGGATAGGTTCTCATGAATTGTGTCTGTTTCTGTCTGTATGAGTCTCTGCCTCTCTGTTTGCCTGGCTGTATGTCGGTCAGTGTATCAGCCTGTCTCTGTATGTAAATCTGTTTGTATGTCTGCATGTGTCAGTCTGTTTGTGCTCATCTGTTTGCCAGCAAGTCAGTGTGTACATCTGTCTGTCTGTCTGTCTGTCTGTCTGTCTGTCTCTCTCTCTGTCCGTTCGTCTGTAAGTCAGTCAGGTAGTCTGTCCGTCCGTCCGTCTGTCTGTGTCCATCTGCCTGTCCATCAGTTTTTACTTTTGAGCACAAATGTTCAAATTTTCACATTCTACTTCGAGCTGTTATCATTAGAAAATCAGATGGATCTTTTCAGCAACTTGGTTCAGTACTAAACCTAATCTCTGGCGTTGGCGATTTCAACTCGATATCGGCAATCTTGACGGTATAGCAATGACAGGGGAGAGAAATGTCAATGTCACAGTGGCGAGCAGAGAAGTGGGATCCAATTAGAGGAAATAGAGTGATTTTGAAATTTACATTTAAATCGATTAAAAAGTTTATTTCATGTTTCCACTGCAGTGGAATGTAAATAATGCGTTTACATTTGTAAAATATCTCCCTTCCTCATAATATTTCTCAGTACTAGGTCTTATACAAGAGTTTTTGGGACACAATCAAGGAGTTGGCTCCGAGCATCACCGGACCTCTGCACGCCACTGCATTGGCGGGACAGCTGTGATTTTATATCTATGAACGTGTACATACATACATACACGCACGGACGCACACACACACACACACACACACGCACTAACGCACGCACGCACGCACACACACACACACACACACACACACACACACACACACACACACACACACACACACACACACACACACACACACACACACACACACACACACACACACACACACACACACACTCATAACTG
>NC_091549.1:16985735-17000735 GCF_042767895.1 Penaeus vannamei
AAAAAAACTAGAGGCGTGCCATTAGAAGAGAGCATAAAATGGAAAGTCAGGAAAAGGTAAATAGTGATAAGCTGACCTAAACAGGGTTAGATGGTTGATAACTTATTTGTTAAGGATAATCTCCATACTTCCTGGAAAGACTAGCAAGCCTCCACCAAAAATATTCTTGCGAGATTTATATTTAACTTGTCACTAATTTGGTGAGTAGATTGCCAGAGAGGTATACCGACTCTGTTTTGTAGGAAAGTACAAGGTGGTGACTTGTCGGCCGTTATGAAGCATGAAGGCTGCAGTATTCTTTCATGACTATATCTATGGATTTATAAACTGGCAGGATCTTGCAGGCAATAGAAACCAGACACTTCCAGGATGATATTACCTAAGCATGTAAAAAAAACTAGAGGCGTGCCATTAGAAGAGAGCATAAAATGGAAAGTCAGGAAAAGGTAAATAGTGATAAGCTGACCTAAACAGGGTTAGATGGTTGATAACTTATTTGTTAAGGATAATCTCCATACTTCCTGGAAAGACTAGCAAGCCTCCACCAAAAATATTCTTGCGAGATTTATATTTAACTTGTCACTAATTTGGTGAGTAGATTGCCAGAGAGGTATACCGACTCTGTTTTGTAGGAAAGTACAAGGTGGTGACTTGTCGGCCGTTATGAAGCATGAAGGCTGCAGTATTCTTTCATGACTATATCTATGGATTTTAGTAAATGATTTGGTCATATCTTTAGCCTGTTTTGCATTGTTCTTTTCTTTTTCATTATCTGTATGGGTCGATTTTAGATAACTCTTGAGTAATGCTTTTTATAGAGGTGAGAAAATATAGATATTATAGGTTTACTGCATCCTGTAGTTTGTATATGTATTTTTTTTTTTTTTTTTTTTTTCACTCATTTTATGTTTAGACTAGATCACTCTTTATCTAGTGTTGTATTACATTTAATATTAGCGCAGTCAGGCGCAACTTATCATGATATATTCTTTGTAATAGGAGATTGTATGAACACTATTTTATATATATACTAAATAGCATATTACCATGTATCTACCCTATATTGGCTAAATTACACTAGGTTTGCTGTATTTATGTTCCAGGAATTGGTAGCATTTTTAAAGGAAATTTAGATTTCTCGGTTAGAAAACTGTACATGTCATTAGGCAGTAGTTGCCATGATCATATGTGGCTGGATGTTACCCATAATGATATGGCGATGTGCTTGACTGTATTGCTAATATTTAGAGGTAATGGATTTTTTTTCTTCATATAGCTGTGTATATATATTTTTAAATATTTGATACACTCATTACTAAAAGACATTTTATGATTTCACACCATTCTCTTGAAAAACAAAATCTGATGTAACACAGTGTATGAAGGTATAGACATACAAAATTTGGTATGATAGAATATGATATATCATTTGTTTTATTTTTATTTTTTATTATTAATTTTTTTTCTTTCTTTTTTTGACTTGTGCATTATGAGCATTTTCAACACAAAGAACAGAATTGTATGGTTTTTCAAATTGCACTCTCGTGAAAGCAAATATAAGGGCAGGATTGATAATTGATAAAATTTTGAATATTTCACATTATAAATTTCCAATAGGACCATACATTACTTTTTTATAATTTGCCTACATTGTTGCAATTACATTAATGGGGGACATTATGATTTAGAAATACTACAGAAGAACTTAGAAAAAATAAAAATGGCTTTGTCAGATTTAGATTTAAAAGTTATACCACTCTTAAACAGAAATAATTAAAATCAAGAATGAACTATATTTATTAATTATTGACAAGATTTATTCTCAGTCTTCAGTCTCAGACTATTTCCACTGTCATATAAAGAGGATAATTTATCTAATCTATCACAGACATACTCTTTTGAAATAATAAATGCAATATTTTTTCTTTTTAGCTTGTCAGTTGGTTTTTGTAAGTATTGATGTAGTCTCTAAATTTAAGAAACTTTTAAAGTTATGCTGCCCCTTCACAGCAACAGTTCTGACACTTTGTTGCAACTGCAAAGATAGCTTAACTAGTATCATTATTTAATTATGTTAATGAAACTATGAAAAGAGAAAGAAAGTTTGGATATAAAGCTTTAAGGTTATAAGAAGTCTATTGGGGATCTCTAAATTTATTTTTGTAGAAGTCTCAAGTATGAAGATGTAAAGTCAGTGAAGCATGTATAGTTGAACAGTATGTGAGTAATGTAATCAGAAATCTTTTTGACTCTCAATTCAATTAAAGTGCAGGGTACTGTGTTAGCGCATATCATGCTTTAATGATCATGATAGTAAAGAAAATTCTTGAGATATACTTTGAACATGGTCTTCCTTTCTGTAGTGAGCCTCTTGCTTCAGTTCACCCCCCTCCCCCTCCCACAGGACAAGTCTGGGGTGGGAAATAGGAATTCATTTTGGGTAGGGAGTAAGCAACTAAATTATTTGCCATAGAACTTATTATAATTAATTAATTAATCCAAGGAAGCCATGTTCCTGAGTTAAGGCATTGTCCTTAGTCTTCACGGAAACCCACACAGGGCTCGGCCATAAATGCTTATTTAGGCATCTTCTCATGGTAGCTAGTTATATGGTACAAGCTATTCGTAGTACCACCACAAAAGGAACAGAAATCATTTGCACCAACTTTTTGTGAAGATACAAAGGTGTTATGTATTATTTTCTGTGTGGAATATCCCTGGCAGGGAACAGGCCTTAATCCAGAGCTCCACTTAACATAATCTGTTGCTGTCTGATAACATACCTGTTGGACATCTATGAAAATAATGATCATTATTATCCATTATTTTCATGAAATAGTCTGCTGTATTTAAAAGAATGTCTGCTCTTTTGGACAAATATGTCAAAGTCTTATGGATTTTTTTTAGAAATTATCAGAAAATAGGCAAGTCAGACAATTGTATTATGCAAAAAAACAAAACAAACTTTTATAAGTAGCTGTTACTTGCTGGGAATATCATTGGGATATCTGGTTATGTAGTTAGTTATCTTAGACAATGCCTAGGTTAGGCCAGGTTAGAAATATATATATTTGGCAATCATACCATTGTCTGTATGAGGAAGGATGTAAGAGCAGTAGATGTGTTGAATATATGTGGAAGAGAGAGAGAGAAAGAGAAAGAGAGAGAGAGAGATGAAAAGCACAAATGCATGTTATTGTTTTGTGATTGCCTGACTGACAACTTATGCTTGTGCCTGGTTATTGTATGAATAGTAAATTAAGTCATTGTTATTTTTGTAATAGCTTCTCCCTTTTTATAATGCTGACAAAGACACAGTCCTTTTGCATTTCTTTGTGTTTTTATTGTATATACTTTTTTCTCTTCCTGATGTACTAATGATGAAATGTGGAATGTGACCCTATTCTTCCGAGACCAATATTTTAGCTGGCTGCAGAGTGCTGTTTGCATAGAGATCCAGTGAAATTTGTTTTGTATGCAATTGCTTATTGCTACTTTTATCTTATAATATAGATAGAATGCTTCTGTTTCGTTCCATTAATGATTTGGAAACCCAAGTCCATTCAACCCATTCACAACACGAGGCATAAATTTGATTACAAGGTAAGATAGATAGAGATTAGTGACTTGTTGTTAAGTTCATAGCAACCCTTTTAGTGAAGACTGGTTTTTTGAATTGGATGTTTTTGCACACTGGCAGTGGCACAGGTTGGTAAGGTTGAACAAGCCATTACAACACCCAGGTTGGTTGATTTGAGTTTGAGCGTGTTTTGATATGGCCTCTCTTTTTTCAGACATATTTATGTGATGAGAATATGCTAGCACAGGTCACTCAACCAATTTTAGAATTGGAGGAAGTGCATGAGAATGTCTCCATGTTTTCACTTGTTGGCACATTTTTGAAGCACCTTGCTTTGGAGAAAAAGTAACAACATAGAAGTGATCATTGGGGGGTTTATTGAAAAATAAGATAGAGGGACTATGTCACTGGAAACTGCAGACAACAATGTCAACTGTCAACTGAAAAGTTACTGACTGAGGTCACTCTGCTTTCCATTGTTTATATAGGGTAGTTAAATGAAAAGTATTCAGAACAAAGTAAGGAGTCACCATCACCAGCAAGTGATACCATGGCATTAAATCCTACAATGTTGTACAACATGAAACTCCTATTTTTGTCTCATTGTAATAAAGATTTAAACAATTCAGTTACATATATATTGAAAATGATGTAAATACTCACTGTTATTACATATTTGTTTGTTGCATATAACTTAAGCTGTGAGGTTGACAGAGCCATATACATGTCAATGAGTGCTTGGGAAGACTAGAGCTTAGCAGATTGTATGGGCAAGCTGCTACTAGAAATAATACATGTATTAAGAGAAAAAATGCATTTGATTAAAACAAATATGGTCCAGAAACTTGGCAAATGATGATATATAGACTAATAACTTTTTATGGTTAAAGTACATTTTTTGCCTTGCACTTTCCAGGAGACAGAATGTTGTTTACTAGTCATTCTTGACCACTAGATGCCTCCTTCTAGTGATATAGGTGTATTGAGATGGAGTGAGCTGTTGCTTGAAAGGCTCATCATGTAAATATGTCAATGTTTTGTTTGATTAGGTCAGGTAAGGGTATGAAGTGTAAAATGATCCAGGTATATTGAATCTATGTACATTTCTAATACTTCTATCCACCCCTACCCTCCTGTCTCCTATGCATTACCTTTCCCTCATTCCCAAAGTCTGTCTTTTTTTTATATCATTCTCCCACTCCCTCTTTCTTTTTTTATCCCACACTCATGCCTCCCCCTCTCCTGCTCATCCCAATATTCCCTTCCATCCACGGCTTTCCCTCAACCTGCTTCCTTTTCTCCATCCTTCCTTCCCTCCTTCCTTTCTTCTTTCCTTCCTTCCTACATTCCTCTCCTTTCCTCCCTCCCTTTTTCTCATCCTCCCTCATCCTCCCCTTTACCTCTGCCTCTACTTCTCTTTCTATCCCTCCTTCCTTTCTCTTTTCTCTGTCCCCGTCCCAAATTCTCTGCATCACCCTCTCCTTCTCCTTTTTCCCTTTCACTCTCCCTCTCCTCATCCCAATGCCTCTCCCTCTCTCCCTCATTCTCTCTTTCCTTCTCATATTCTCTTTCCCCTTTCATTTGACAAGGGTGCCACATCCATCAGTTTGTATTTATATAATGTGCCATTGCCAGCATCTAAAACCCCTGCCAGTATTGTACACCTTTAGTACACCTTGCTTTTTATATGCCTGTGCAAGTTACTCTTTTTTATATGAATATCTATTGATGTTTTTCTTTAATGGAATATGATGAATTCTTTTTTGATTGGAGGTTATGGTGAAATAGAGATCAGAAAGTGTCTGGACCCTTCTGTGTCATTGTTTTGGTCACTTGCCATGATTAAGATTGTGTTCTTTGCAGGTTAATATTATCAGGTGTATTTCAGGTAAAAAGAAATAAACATTTAATTACAAGACAAAATTTTTTTGGCACAATTTTCTGAATTTTGTTTGCCTGCATAAATGTGTGTTTTTAGAAAGGAATACATTATAGTCTTGCTACTGTCTTTCTATTTTTAAAAAATATCAGCAAAGCCAAGATTCCAGGCATTATTATAGTTTTGAGGCCAGGCCAGTTTTTTTTTTCTTCTTCTTTTGTTTCATTGGTTCTCTGGAGATAGAGTCAATAGCGAATTGCAGTGGCACAATGTGAGTGGGGCCACAGGGGTTATTTCCCTGAGCACAAGATTCTTAGGGGTGCAAAATTTCAAAGATGGGAAAATAAAGTTCTGTTAATATGCAAAAATAGACACCCTCTCCCTTATACATAGAAAATCTCTCAGTATTTGAATATTTTACAGATTTTCTTTATGAAGCAATAATTAAACATTGCCTTGCATTATTGTTAAATGAGAAACTTCAAATACAAATGTATGTTGTTGTTGGACTTCTGTTTGTTAAATATTGTTTGACTTGGAATATGGTGTGCATATATTATATATTAAGAAGATGATGTATGGGAATACGTTGTGTTGAATCTTATAAACATTTACCTCATGAGACATATTTGATAATGTAATTTTGAGATAGTGTAGTAATAGATTGTTGATTGCTTTCTTGTTACTACAGTTAAATGAAAGCAAATTCATTGATTAGGGACTCAAAGTTGGTCTTGATTGGTAATAAGGGAGGGCAATTGTTGAATTAAAGGCCACTATGCAGTCATATATTGATGAGAGACTGTAAGTGTTTTTTCTCATTCCTGTTTGCAGTTAATATTTCAAAGCGCATTTCAGCTTTACACAATATACCCCAGGTGAACTTGATTGCTCTTGGCACTTTGGGTGATGTAGAAAACATTAATCAAAAGTTTATTCAGGTGTTTGTAGAAGTTAGAAACCGAGTAGCTTATGTTGATATGGAGGAAAGTTACTTAATAAACAGTACCTTTATGATTCCTACCTCAGGTAGCAGTTACAGATAGGTTGTGGGAATTTACTGTCTGCTGGAAAAAAACAGGCTTGAGTTTATTGATAAGCTAAGTGCTATAAAGACAAGTTATGATTTGAAAACCATTAATGTTTCTTGTTATCATAGTTACTAGCTCCACTGTTGCAAAAGTGGTACCTTGCCGTTCATTTTAAAGATCCTCATGCAGTGGGTCCAAATATTTCATGGTGTTCTTGTTTGTTTTGTTTATTATTGTATTTTGGTGTTTGGATGATAGTAGTGAAGAAAACAGTAGAAGGGAAGAAAATTAGTAAAAGTGAATAAAGATAAAGAAAAATCAAGATTATGAGATTGAAAGAAAGGTCAAAGAGAGAGAGAGAAAGGAAGAGGGAAAGGATTATGTTGAAAAGGAAGTCAATTAATTATCACTTTTTATCTTGATCAAGAGAGTAAAGAAAGAAGAACCAAGAGTATGAGATATGCTATGTAGCTCTGTTTCTTCATTTTGATATTTTTTCCTTTCTTTTTTTCTCTTGTTTCTTTGCAGAAGTGTATACAGGTTTCTATAAACTGGTATATATCAAGATGATAAGATAATGCAAGTGGTTTTGAATAGAAATACCAGCAAAATTGGAGTAAGGGATATAATGATTTTTTGTTTTGTTGCAGATTGAAGAGCCAAAGCACAAAGCGATTTATATTGAAAGCTCTCTCTCCATTCGAGACACACCAAGACCATTGTTTTTTAACCTTTTCTTAGCCACAGTGTCTTTCCATGTTGCAGGAGAGAGTGAGGATGGGCAGCGTTTGAGGTTCCAGATCGAACTGGAGTTTGTCCAGTGTCTGGCTAACCCCAACTACCTGCTCTGTAAGTAACTGGGCCTTGAATCTTGGAGCCTAAGGTGCCTTTGATAAAATAACGTGTTTTTTTTTCCCCCATCTTTTTTCTTTTTCTTTTCATCTTAACTTTAAACAAAAGCTGCTTTTTGTCAGAAATACTGCTGTCTCCTAAATTTCCAGATTTTTTTATTCTCTAGAGATTTTTTTTTTTTTTTTTATGCTAAACCCTTCAAGAAAAATTGAGGATTTTTAAACTATAGATTTAAAAATAAATTTGATTATTAGTTCATGTTAATTTTTGAGAATACACAAACATAAAATGACTCAAAGACTTCTGAGCATGGTTATGAATAATCTTTTTTATAGATATTATGCAAATTCTTAGGTTACGCTCTTGTCTTTTAATCAAGCATCCCGGATATTAGATAACTCAACTCTTACCCCTATTAGGAAAGGGAGTGAAGTAATACCCCCAACTCGTACCCTATTAGGAAATGGAATGAAGTAATACCCCCAACTCTTATCATTTTAAGGAAATGGATGGAAATAATACCTCCAAATTTTACTCCTATTAGGAAATGGAATGAAGTAATACCCCCAATGCGTACCCCTATAATGGAGTGAAGTAATACCTCCCTTCTCTTTCAGTCCTGGCACAGCGTGGTTACTTCAAGGACCAGACCTTTATCAACTACCTCAAGTATCTTCAGTACTGGAAGGAGCCTGAATATGCAAAGTACTTGAAGTAAGTGTCAATTCATTCATTTTTACGTATGTATGTATTATTATTGATTTATTATTATTTTTCAAAAATTATTATTATTATTATTATTTAGGATCTCGTTGCGATGATTTAAAATTGCTGATACTATACCTTGATTTTTATTATTGTTATAATTATTATATTATATATTGTTGTTTTGCTAGTCTATTTACAGTTTGGAAAGGATTAGATTCATGTAAATATCAAATAATCTTCTGTTAATTTTGTTAATAAGAGATCAGTTATAACATTTGTAGAAAAAAAGGCTGCAAAGCAACTGATTGATTTTTCTATTGCTTTTTATTTTTCTTTCTTTTTTATGATTGTGGATTTGTATGTGCTTTATGCAGTTTCTGACTGCAGTAGGAAAATTGTTATTTTATTCAGTTGTAGATTTTTGTACACTAAAGTTGATATTGTTCAGTGAGTAGTTTCGCCGTGATTTTATTTGAGGGGCTTACCGTTTTATTATTCTTTTGCAGATACCCTGTGTGCCTTTATTTCTTGGACCTTTTGCAGCACGAAAACTTCAGGAAGGAGATTGTCAACGGTCAATGTGCCAAATTCATTGACGACCAAACTGTGTTACACTGGCAACACTACACAAGGAAGCGCATGAAACTTCTTGAAACTGGCTTCAATCAACAGGGTTCGCACACTCCAGTTTCCCAGACAACTGCCGTTTCAGGAGCACAGCCACAGGCTACTATGCCCACCAGTCTTATTAATGGTCATGGGCAGATCCAGAAAGTGTGAAGAGGAAAAGCCATTGCTGGTCTGAGGGTTTTAAGATAACTTGAGCAGGGAAATAATATTTAGGAAAGTCTTTGAATAAGTGAAAATCAGTGTTCTTCAGAGGGTTATAATTTCGCCAACATGGGAGACCGCGTTGTTCTCAGCTACCACGACTGTCTTATCATGGAGTCAGATTTGCGGTTGTTAGAGGGTCGCAATTGGTTGAACGACTCACTCATTTCCTTTTGGTTCGAGCACCTTCAGCATGAGGTCTTCCGAGGAAATTCCCGTCTTCTGTTTATCAGCCCAGAGGTTACCCAGCTGATTAAAATGGGAGATCCTAATGAATTGCCAATTTTTCTTGATCCCCTTGATGCAAAGTACAAGGAATATATATTTCTTCCTGTGAATGACAACTCGTCTGTGATTGCACCTGGGGGCAGTCACTGGAGTCTCTTAATTTACAGTAAATATGACAGCAAGTGGTATCATTACGACTCTCAAAGGGGCTGCAACTACCGCGATGCTCGTTGCCTTGTACAAAGGATTAACTCGTACTTGGACAGGGATATACCAGCTACCCTAGTGGATGCTAGTTGCACACAGCAGGATAATAGCTATGACTGTGGGGCCTTTGTCATGACGTATGCACACAGAGCGGCTGAGCAGGCATTGAAGGGTTCTGCCATCGGGACGTGCTTTGTGGACAGACAAGAAACAAATCGCATGAGAGATTTGATTAAGTCTCTTGTTTACAGCCTGAAGCGGTGAAGATGAGAAGGGAAGAAATCAACACACCTCCTGCCTTGTTCCTTGACTGCCGTATAAACCGTCAAATTATATACTAGGCACACTTTAGCCTAACATGTGTTGAAGCTCCTAGTGATGCTACGTGTCAGATGTTGCTTGTCATGAGCAAGACTCGGCCAGGGTCTGCAGTGTGCTGCTTGTTCCTGATTGCTGTGGCATTATTTTTTTTGTTGATTTTGGAGTGACAAGCAGTCCCTTTTGAGTTGCAGAATACCTAACTTCAACATGTTCTAAGCCCATTTATGCTTCATTATTAATGGAGATACTTACCTCAGGTTATTTTATTAGATGGTTTTTTGCTCTTGCACTGAAAAAAGGAACAGGAACTATTTTAGAGACTAATAGTCTGCTAAATGTTAGTTGATTAACTGCTACTGAGTTTGCAATGATGAATAAAAAGGTGCATAGATAATTAGGTTATGATTATCCTATTTAACAGTCTTCTTTTCAAGAAAATAGGATATGGAAGAAAAATGAAAAGAACTTATGCCAAAGAAGGAGATTGGATATTTGTGACTTCATATGTAACCTATTAGATTCAAGATACTGGCACACAACTCTACTGACCTCATAACTGACATCCAGTTGTCCCAGGCTGCAGTAAATGTTATGACATAGCATGTCAGAGTCATATATTGAAGCTATGCTGTTTGTCTACATCTTGAAGGTAACACAAAAAAATTGTTTTCTGGAACTTTTTTGCCATACAGGCACCATGAGGCTAACCAGATTTCTCAGGTGCACAATTTTTGGTTAAAGACCCAGAATTACACATACCTTGTATGAAAGCATTGTTGTGAAATCCATTGATGTTTTACATATTATTTGGCGATCATGTGCCGACTAGTATTCAACCTATTGGTCATTGTTCATTTGCCTGAAAAGTCATATATTCAGATTGCAACTGATTTTGTGAAGCACTTTCATATTTTTCTCTTGGGTAGCAAAGGAAACAGAACTTGATAAATTGTAAGTTGAGACCACGTCTTGATAACATAATTATGTGAATGAATCAAAAATACCCTTACAAAATAACAAGTAACCTTAGTGCTAAATTTTTCTTGCATATATTTTTGTCTTAGTTGTCAGTTCATTAGAGTGAGTGCATTTTTTTTTTCTTTTTTTTAATACTTAGAAGTCAGAAATGATCTGTGTTAGATTTAAAGTGAGAAGAAAAGTCCAGTATTCAGGAAGTGCAAATGGCTAAATTATATATAAGATATACATATATATGAAAATAACTCTTATTATGGTTTTCATTTGTTATATACTTTCAAATAGTGTAAATGTATTAATTGAAAAATGCAACAAACTGGTGAGTCTCATGGAAATCTTAACAGGTCTGATTCCTGATTGTAATTATATGCATGATTTATATTATTCCAAGTGGTATTGCATGTAACAAACAGCACAAAGTGCAAATTTGATTTCTTTCACTAAAGCTAATTAAGTGAAGTAAAAAATGCTTTACCTGATTTCTTTTTAAATGTATAAGTAATAGAAGAAGTGGTGAAATATACTAGAAGATATTGCACTACAATAACTGGCTGAATATAGATTTGATAAAAGGAAGGGCAGTGAGAAAGGACAATGTAACTCGGAACAAAAAGTTTTTAAAATTGATTTTTTTTTTTTCTCAAATGCAATAGTACTTGAAATAGAAAATTAAGGTTGATAAATATATTTAAATATTTACTGTAATATTTAAAAAAATACATTGTCTTTACCAGGAATTGTTAGCGTTTTTTTCTCCCCATATACCGACTTATATTTCAATTTACTATTCCCACTCCTCCTCCTCCTCTTCTTTGTCTCTTTCTTCATTATATTTTTCTTTTCCTATCTCCTGTTTTCCTTTTCCTTTTTCTCTTCTTCCATGTCTCTTTCTTTATCATGCTTTTCTCCTCTTATCTCGTTTACTTTTTTCTTTTCTCTTTCTCTTCATCCTATCTTTCATCTTTTTATTTTTCTCCTCTCCTCATCTTCCTTTTTCCTACTCTTTTTTCCTCTTCCTTTAACTCCTCTCTTTCTTCTCTATAGTTTTCTGCTCTTTTCACCTCCCTTTCCCCTACTTCTTTATTTTTCTCATCCTCTTTCCTTTCTTTATGAAATATTTCTTTTCTTATCTCCTTTTTCCCTTTCCTTTAACTTGTCTCTTTTCTCGTTAATTTTTTCTATTCTCATCCCCCCATCTTTTACTTTTTTTCTCTTTCTCTTCTTCCTCTCTTTTATCTTTATATTTTACTCCTCATCTCAACTCCCCTTTTCCTTTTTTTTTCTCTTTCCTTGTCTCTTTTTTCGTTATACTTTTCTCCTCTTCTCATCTCCCCTTATTCTACTTTTCTTTTTTCTTATTCCTCTTCCATCTCTCTTTCTTTATATTTTTCTCCTCATTTTAATTTCACTCCTACTTCTATTTTTCTTTTTTTCCTCCTTTCTTTTGTTGTAAAACTTCTTATCTCATCTCCCCTTCTACATTTTTTTCTTCCTCTTCCACCTTTGCTAGTCCACATCCTCCTCTTCCTCCTCCTCCTCCTATGCTCCTCTTGTTTATAAGACACCCATGATCTGTACAATTATGTGTGTCTGACCTTCAAAGGAATCAAAAATGTTTTCATCTCCCTACCTAATCCCATGTTCGTTTTCGTTGTGGGAAGGCTTAGAAAACGGAGACAGGCCCAATGTGTGGGATCGCCCATGCCTTTGCACCTTGGCCCTTGCTTCAACTAAGTTTGTATGGTCTTTTCTTCTCCTTTCCTTTGTCTCCTCTTCTTCATCCCCTTCTGTCCACATCGTGAGGCGTGAGAGCCGTGCAGAAAGGATGAAAGACTGGCTTTGTAAGTCCTGAACGGCCTTCTTACTCCGTTTGCCGTTCCCTCTTTAACCTTTTCGCTACCATGCTAACCAACAACGCTCTATAACCTTTGTCTCACATATTTTGATCTAGTTAACTCATTTTAACCTTTTTAACACAATGCCTTATCATAAAGCTGTATTATCTTTTATTACATTGAGACTTTGCCCCCAATCCAAGCCCTAGTGCTATGTATTGTATACGCTGCAGAATATTTTCAATAAATAAATGAAAGTCTACATATATCTTTGGTATTGGGGTGGCACAGCTAGGTTTGGATTATAATGAAACTCGCTGAGTATTAGCTTGTACAGTGGAAAATGGACACGGATTCTGAAATGTTCCCTCAAAGAGTTCATGTAAATCAGTAATAGATAGTTTGTCTTCGCTAACAATCTGTAAGACGCATGAGATATTGCAAGTGAAAAACAATGATGAAAGGTGTAATAATATCAGAAACTTATCAAAGCATAGACCGATAATTATTGAAATAATTGCAATTTAACTTAATCTATAATTATTTATCTATTCTTTGTCCTCTTACTGAATAGCAAGTAGATAATTATTGAAATAGTATTTGCAAATTTAGATCAATAACAATTTTATCTATTCTTTGTTGTCTTCGTCCTCTCTTCAATTTCTTGTGCCCTTTTTCCTTCTTAAAGCCTATTCCTTTTCACTATACTCATTCTCCTGTTCTTTCTCTATCTCCAGCCTTTATATTTCGTTTCCCTAAACCAGTTTTCCCTGCTATCTCTTCCTTTTCCTCTTCCACTTTTTTCTCGTTTCTTTCACTCATTTTCCCCGGTTCACTCCCTCGCTTCTCCATCTTCTGCCTTTGGCCTCCCTTTCTTCTTCCTCTTCATTCCCTCCTCCTTCTTCTTCTTTCTTTTCTTTTTTTCATTCTTTTCTATTAACTTTCTTCTTTCTCTTCCTCTTTTCTTTTCTTTCTTTTTACTTTTCTTTTTCTCCTCTTCCTCTGCTTCTTCTTCTGCTACTTCTTTCTTTTCTATTTTTTCTTCTTTTTTTCTTTTTTCTTTTTCGTTTCCTTGTCTGTTTCTCCTCTTCCTCTTCTTCCTTTTCTCTCTTTTATTTTTATTTTAGTTTTCTTTATTTTTACTTTTCCCTTTCCTTTTCCTTTGCTTTTTCTCCTCTTCCTCCTCCTCTTTTTCTTCTTCATTTTCATCATTATCTCCTCCTTCCCTTTTTTCCATTTCTGTTTTTTTCTTTTAATTCCTTGTCTTTTTTCTTTTCCCTTCCATTTTCCTCCTTTTCCTTCTTTTTCTCCTCCTCCTACTCCTCAACCATTTCCACCACTCCTTTTTCCTCCTCTTACACCTCCATCACTTCAACTTCTTCACCTCCCTCTTCTTGCACATTTTCATAGCCTTTATTTTTTCCCTCCCTTTTCGCTGACCTCTTTCTCATAATACTTACTTTTTTCCTTTCTGTCCTTCTACCCCCCTTTTCCTCTTCGTCCCTTACTGTCCCACCTCCCAGAACAATCTTGAATCTTGGCAGTCCAGAGAGATAAGACGAATAACCAAAATGTCAAAGTGCTCCATTTATCACCCCATTAATTCTCCCGACATGGGCGACTGACACCTATTGATTTCGCCTTTTCTTTAGTTTTCGTCCCTTGATTCGCTTTCTTCCACTCCATTTTTCACTTTCTCCTGCATTCAGTCATTCCGTCCACACTTAGCCAAGGACCGGAACTGCCAGTGCATATTTATGAAATCGGGGAACCTTGTTAGTCGTCTCACATCGACAGACGGGGAGAGAAGGAGGGTGAGGATAGGGGGGTGGGGGGTGGGGGGTATGGGAGTTCACCACCAACACAACCACTACTACTACAACCATAATGTGCTAATGATAACATAGATAACATAATCAAGATAACCATTACTAACCAATACAAAGGACAACTTCATCTTCGCTAACAATCTGCAAGGCACATGAAATATTGCAAGTGAAAAACAATGATGAAAGGTGTAATAATCTCAAAGAAACTAATCGAAGAGTAAACCGATAATTATTGAAATAATTGCAATTTAACTTGATCTATAATTATTTATCTACCCTTTGTCCTCTTACAGAATAGCAAGAAAATAATAATATCACCATCACCACCAAGACAATCTCACACGTCAAAGCAGTTTCAAGCGAAGAAATCTGTCGGAATTCCTTTTTGTCGATTTGCTTTTCACTCTAGATTACAAGTAGATTGTAGATTGCCCGTCTCTCCAGCTACGGAAAGTGTTGCAGTGCAGAAAGCATAAAGAAAGTTCGAGAGCAAAAAAGCACATAAAGAAAGCACAAACGGGAGAGCAAGGTTAAGGAACGAGGGTAAGGGGGTGGGCAGCGCACCTGGCTGAGACAGGTGTCCCTCACAAATGAATGTTTGACCGCGTCCATGACAGTCATGCATGTCAATAGAACTGCATCTTTTATTTAATGGGTTCTGTAGCTCGTTAAGAAGATACGTCTGGTTAAAAGGTCGCATACCAAGGAGGAACCCATTGAA
>NC_091549.1:17002274-17007274 GCF_042767895.1 Penaeus vannamei
TAGATAGATAGATAGATAGATAGATAGATAGATAGATAGATAGATAGATAGATAGATAGATAGATAGGTAGATAGATAGATATAGATAGATAGATAGATAGATAGGTAGATAGATAAAGCACAAGCAAATTCCAATTGTATTTAAATTCCTAAAGAGAACCGTCAGTCCAACATAATCTTTCTGATTTTTCTTCGGCCTGAAAGCACTGCCGCAAAATCGTGCTTGCAGTCAATAAGTTCTAAAAAAAGAAGAAAAAAAAGAAAATCAAATAAAATCTATTTAATCAAACAAATGTGTTAGACTTGAGATAATGTGAGGATGATCTAAGTGTTGTCAGATTTAAAAAATCCTTTTAGTTATTATTTTCTTTGTCAGGTTCTTTTCTTGTCGAAATGTTGCTTTCTCGTAATCTTCTGTTGCAGTGTTCATCTTCCTTAATTTGTTCTTTGCTGGAAGAATTTTATTGCAGTTATCAACTTTTTCTTTAAATTTGGAAAATAATAGACTTATTTATACAAGATATGAAAACTTTACTGAGGATGATTTTGTGAGTGAGTGAGTGTGTAAAGATTTCGTGAGTGAGTGAATGAAGAAGATTCTGTGAGTGAGTGAGTGAAGATTCTATGAGTGAGTGAATGAAGAAGATTCTGTGAGTGAGTGAAGAAGATTCTGTGAGTGAGTGAATGAAGAGGATTCTATGAGTGAGTGAGTGAAGAAGATTCTGTGAGTAAGTGAAGAAGATTCTGTGAGTGAGTGAGTGAAGAAGATTCTGTGAGTGAGTGAGTGAAGAAGATTCTGCGAGTGAGTGAGTGAAGAAGATTCTGCGAGTGAGTGAGTGATGAAGATTCTGTGAGTGAGTGAGTGAGTGAAGAAGATTCTGTGAGTGAGTGAGTGACGGAGATTCTGTGAGTGAGTGAGTGAAGAAGATTCAGTGAGTGAGTGAGTGAAGAATATTCTGCGAGTGAGTGAGTGAAGAAGATTCTGCGAGTGAGTGAGTGATGAAGATTCTGTGAGTGAGTGAGTGAGTGAAGAAGATTCTGTGAGTGAGTGAGTGAAGAAGATTCAGTGAGTGAGTGAGTGAAGAAGATTCTGTGAGTGAGTGAGTGAAGAAGATTCTGCGAATGAGTGAGTGAAGAAGATTCAGTGAGTGAGTGAGTGAAGAAACTTCTGCGAGTGAGTGAGTGAAGAAGATTCTGTGAGTGAGTGAGTGAAGAAGATTCAGTTAGTGAGTGAGTGAAGAATATTCTGTGAGTGAGTGAGTGAAGAATATTCTGTGAGTGAGTGAGTGAAGAAGATTCTGTGAGTGAGTGAAGAAGATTCTGCGAGTGAGTCAGTGAAGAAGATTCAGTGAGTGAGTGAGTGAAGAAGATTCAGTGAGTGAGTGAGTGAAGAAGATTCTGCGAGTGAGTGAGTGAAGAAGATTCAGTGAGTGAGTGAGTGAAGAAGATTCTGCGAGTGAATGAGTGAAGAAGATTCTGTGAGTGAGTGAAGAAGGTTCTGTGAGTGAGTGAAGAAGATTCTGTGAGTGAGTGAAGAAGATTCTGTGAGTGAGTGAGTGAAGAAGATTCAGTGAGTGAGTGAGTGAAGAAGATTCTGTGAGTGAATGAGTGGAGAAGATTCTGTAAGTGAGTGAGTGAAGAAGATTCTTCGAGTGAGTGAAGAAGATTCAGTGAGTGAGTGAGTGGAAAAGATTCTGTGAGTGAGTGAGTGAAGAAGATTCTGTGAGTGAGTGAGTGAAGAAGATTCTGTGAGTGAGTGAGTGAAGAAGATTCTGCGAGTGAGTGAGTGAAGAAGATTCTGCGAGTGAGTGAGTGATGAAGATTCTGTGAGTGAGTGAGTGAGTGAAGAAGATTCTGTGAGTGAGTGAGTGACGAAGATTCTGTGAGTGAGTGAGTGAAGAAGATTCAGTGAGTGAGTGAGTGAAGAAGATTCTGTGAGTGAGTGAGTGAAGAAGATTCTTCGAGTGAGTGAAGAAGGTTCTGTGAGTGAGTGAGTGAGTGAAGAAGATTCTGTGAGTGAGTGAGTGAAGAAGATTCAGTGAGTGAGTGAGTGAAGAAGATTCAGTGAGTGAGTGAGTGAAGAAGATTCAGTGAGTGAGTGAGTGAAGAAGATTCTGTGAGTGAGTGAGTGAAGAAGATTCAGTGAGTGAGTGAGTGAAGAAGATTCTGTGAGTGAGTGAGTGAAGAAGATTCTGTGAGTGAGTGAGTGAAGAAGATTCTGTGAGTGAGTGAAGAAGATTCTGCGAGTGAGTGAGTGAAGAAGTTTCTGTGAGTGAGTGAGTGAAGAAGATTCAGTGAGTGAGTGAGTGAA
This sequence comes from Penaeus vannamei, assembly GCF_042767895.1. Taxonomy (NCBI): domain Eukaryota; kingdom Metazoa; phylum Arthropoda; class Malacostraca; order Decapoda; family Penaeidae; genus Penaeus; species Penaeus vannamei. Next base: position 17,004,586 of record NC_091549.1, read on the forward strand.
GAAGATTCTGCGAGTGAGTGAGTGAAGAAGATTCAGTGAGTGAGTGAGTGAAGAAGATTCTGTGAGTGAGTGAGTGAAGAAGATTCTGTGAGTGAGTGAAGAAGGTTCTGTGAGTGAGTGAAGAAGATTCTGTGAGTGAGTGAAGAAGATTCTGTGAGTGAGTGAGTGAAGAAGATTCAGTGAGTGAGTGAGTGAAGAATATTCTGTGAGTGAATGAGTGGAGAAGATTCTGTGAGTGAGTGAGTGAAGAAGATTCTTCGAGTGAGTGAAGAAGATTCAGTGAGTGAGTGAGTGGAGAAGATTCTGTGAGTGAGTGAATGAAGAAGATTCTGTGAGTGAGTGAGTGAAGAAGATTCTGTGGGTGAGTGAGTGAAGAAGATTCTGCGAGTGAATGAGTGAAGAAGATTCTGTGAGTGAGTGAGTGAAGAAGATTCAGTGAGTGAGTGAGTGAAGACGATTCTGCGAATGAGTGAGTGAAGAAGATTCTGTGAGTGAGTGAGTGAAGAAGATTCTGTGAGTGAGTGAGTGAAGAAGATTCTGCGAATGAGTGAGTGAAGAAGATTCAGTGAGTGAGTGAGTGAAGAAGATTCTGTGAGTGAGTGAGTGAAGAAGATTCTGTGAGTGAGTGAGTGAAGAAGATTCTGTGAGTGAGTGAGTGAAGAAGATTCTGTGAATGAGTGAGTGAAGAAGATTCTGTGAGTGAGTGAGTAAAGAAGATTCTGTGAGTGAGTGAAGAAGATTCTGTGAGTGAGTGAAGACGATTCTGTGAGTGAGTGAGTGAAGAAGATTCTGTGAGTGAGTGAAGAAGATTCTGTGAGTGAGTGAAGAAGATTCTGTGAGTGAGTGAGTGAAGAAGATTCTGTGAGTGAGTGAAGAAGATTCAGTGAGCGAGTGAGTGAAGAAGATTCTGTGAGTGAGTGAGTGAATGACGAAGATTCTGTGAGTGAGTGAGTGAAGATTCAGTGAGTGAAGAAGATTCAGTGAGTGACTGAGTGAGTGAAGAAGATTTAGTGAGTGAGTGAGTGAGTGAGTGAAGATGATTCAGTGAGTGAGTGAGTGAAGATGATTCAGTGAGTGAGTGAGTGAAGAAGATTCTGTGAGTGAGTCAAATCGTTTGTGTGACTGACTGAGCGAGTGACAGGATTCTACGAGTGAAAGTGTGTGAAAGACTTGAAGAATTTTGAATCGGCGAGTGAATGAATGAGAAAATTTTGTTAATGAACGAAAGATTCTGAGTGAAAATAATCTCCTAGTGAATGATTTTAAAGTATTACCTGAGTGAAGAACTAGAAGGATTACGTGAGTGAGTGCATGGCAGAAAAAAGATCCTGTAAGTGAGTGAGTGATTGAAAAAAATGTGTGTAAAGATTCTGTGAGTGTGTGAGTGAGTATATATGCATATACATACAAATAAACACACACACGCGCGCGCGCGCGCGCACATACACACACACACACACACACATATATATATATATATATATATATATATATATATATATATATATATATATATATATATATATATATATATATATATATATATATATATATATATATATATATATATATATATATATATATAACGAGTAAGATAAAGAACATAATAAAAATCCAAAAAGAAGAGAAATAAAAGGACAGCCGACTTCTCAAATAAGCCCCCCCCCCCTAAAAAATCACAAGAGCTATAAATAAAGAAAAATGAAAAAAAGGTTCTCTTTAGCGCCCGCATCTGAAACCCGCCGCCACACCGATTTTTTTTTTTTTTTCTTCCAAAACGTTCGACGAAAACGCGCCAAAAGAGCCCCGCCGATCGCCAAATGTCTTCGCGTTCACTCGAGCAAAACGCCTCGTTCGTTCGCGCCAAAATCGAGCGAACCGTCGACCTGAAAAAAACGTTTGGCGAAGCTTTGCGTGGCGAACTGGGCGAGACTTTGGAGTAGCTCGCTTCGCCTTGCCGCCACTTAGAGCCTTAAGATTATATCTGTCCGAACTGCAATACTTGTTTCAATTTACCTTTTCTATCTTTCTTAGTTGCTTAAATGGAAAATATGTACCTGCGGCACCAGTGGGTTTTTCCCTGAAGAGTCGACAGTGATAGAATCTGTCCTCGAGCTGCAAAAAACTCAAATGCACGAAGTGTCAACCAATTATTACCTTTATTTTCATTTAAAATTGCATTTGTGCACAGGCTGGGTTGCCCATTTTATTGGCAATGGGTACACAAAGAAATTTTATTTACCCTCGATGCAACAATGAAAAAAAATAAAAAAACAAAACAAAGAAAAAAGATCACGTACTGCATTTGAATTTTGAAAGAATTCTGATGAGAAACCGGGATTCGTTTTTCTCTCTTTAATCGGCCTAAAAGAACTCTTTCTCCTTACACTCCAGATCCCTTTCCACTCCCACAAACGAGTCAAGACAGCGAGCGCGCGGGCCTCTCTCTCACCTAAGCCCCGCCCACCCTGAGGCAAGGAAGGCGAAGGCGCGACTCACCGACAAGCACAAACCTTGTACCGAGTCAACAGGAGGCTGTAACGCGCAGCCAAGACATTGATAAATTCAAGTTTAATCAGTCCCACCCAAGGTATCGTGGATGTAAGCTGTATTAGGAGTGTAAGTACATTGGAGTGACACCTGTGGCCCGAGATAGTAAGTCATTATGCTGGGGCGGGGACGAGACGGG
>NC_091549.1:17012274-17025085 GCF_042767895.1 Penaeus vannamei
ATAATAATGATGATAATAAAAAGTCATGATAATGATGAACATGACAATAATGATGGTAATGATAATGGTAATCATGATGATGATATATAATAATGATAAGGATACCAAAAATGACATTAACAATAATAACGATAATGATAATGATAACAGTGATTGTAGTATTATTTTCAATGATAATAATTATTATAATGATTATAATAATAATAATAGTAATGATAATAATAATGATAGCAATAATGATAATAATAATAATAATAATAATAATAATAATGATAATAATAGAAATAATAATAATAATAATAATAATGATAATAATAATAATAATAATAATAATAATAATGATAATAATAATAATGATAATAATAATAATAGTGATAATAATAATAATGATAGTAATAATAATAAAATAATAATAATAATGATAATAATGATACTAGTAATAATAATGATGATGATGATGATGATGATGATGATGATGATGATGATGATGATGATGATGATGATAATTATGATAACAATGATGATGATAATAATAATAATAACAATAATAATAATAATAATAATAATAATAATAATAATAATAATAATAATGATAATAATAATAATAATAATAATGATAATAATAATAATGATAATAATAACAACAATAATGATAAAGAAATAATAACAATAGTATAAATAACGATAATGTTAGTAACAATGATGAGAACAGTAATGATAAGAATAGTAATAATGATATCAATGATAATGATAATAATGATAATGATAAGAATTATGAAAATGATGATAACAATGGAAATAATAATGGTACTGATAATAGTGATATTTACAATAATAGTAATCAAAACAACAATAAAAATGATGATGGTAATGGTAATGATGGTAATAATGATCAGGATAATAATAGAAAATAATAATTATAATAACTATGATAATAATAAAAACAAAACAACAACAATAACAACAACAACAACAACAATAACAATAATAATGATAATGATAATCATTATTAGCATTATCATTGATAACAAAAATAATAATGAGAATGATAAGTCATAATTATGATAATAGTACTAATTTTGTCAATGCTATTATCCTAATTGATAATGATAATAATAATAATAATAAAATCATCATAATAGTACTATTTTTAACACCACTGTAACAAGTGGTAGTATTACTAGTCATAATCTTAATATCAAAGATAATAGCGCAAATGATGGTGATAATGAAAGCAATAATGATAATAAAAGTAAAAAGGATAATTACAATGACTAATATCATTGTCGTTCTCACTATTATCATTTTCCCATTATGAGTGGTGTGTGTATTTTTTTTTACTTTTTACTTTTATGAAAACAAACAAACAAACAAATAAGCAATGAAGATCAAATAAATATCCTCCTGGATCATAAAAAAACACTTCATCCAAAAGACTTTTGTTAAAAGATGTCTGAGGTTCAATTTTCTTTGATTTTCTTAAAAAGAAAAATTAGAGAGAGAAAGAATTTTATAATTCTTTCTCTCTCTCTGATTCAATTTTCTTTGATTTTCTTAAAATGGAAAAAAAAGAACAGAAAGAGAGAGAGAGAATTCTAGAAAAAATCTTTATCTCTCCCAACAGGTTTTCTTACGATGACAAGCAAGATTCTGAGTAGTTTTCTTTCCTGCATTGTCTCTATTTGCTCTCTGATTATGATTTATGAAAATAAAAAGGGTGCATTTGCGAGAAATATCTGCACGTAAGTTGTCATGAGGTTTATAGTCACGTCCGTAAGTGAACATGTATATAAAAGTGTTTATCATTTCGTTGATATGTTGATGCTTTTAATATTATTTATTTTCCTTTTATTTTCGTCTTCATTCTTGAATATATACGTGCATTCATATTTCAACAATAGCTGATTATATATATTATTATATACATCTTTTACGGACACATTCATCTTTGAATATTTTTTTTTCTAACACTCAGAATACTTATGCGATTTTTTTTCATTTTTTATTGAATGTTTTATTGCTCATGTATTTTTTTTTGTACAGCGCAGACTCGAACGCCGTGATGCTTCGGCGTTGATGGCGCGAAACCCGAAACGTTAACAATTAGAATATTATCATGCTAACTTACCTCTTCTTCTCGCGCGCTTTGCTATGCTCACATCACCCATTACTCGGTTCCATTATCCATTATCAACGAAGGATTTAAAAGCGAGGAATGAAGAATTATGAAAAAAGAACGTTTGATAGAGAGAGAGAGAAAAAAAAGAACTGTCAGATGCGCACGTGTTTGGGTTGCGGGAGCTTTGGCCGTGGGCGTGGGCGTGGGTTTTGGTGTGGCGAATGAATAAATAAATAATGGATTGAATTGATGGACAGAGAGGTAAATCTAAGGGTAGCATGGATAAGTAAATAACAGATAAGTAAATACACACACACACACAGAGAAACACAAACAGACAGAGAGAAACACACAAGCAGACAGACAAAGAAAGAGACAGATAGGCAGACAAACAGACAGAGAGAGAGAGACACAGAAGAGCAACATAGACGCACGCACAACCCTCTGCAAAGAGGAAGAACGAGGGAGAGAGAAGAAGAGGGGGAGGAGGAGAGAGAAGGGAGGAAGGGGGAGGAGAGAGGAGAGAATAAAGGGAAAGAAGAAGGCGAGAGGAGAGAGAAGAACGAAGAAATGGAAAGAAGAAAGGAGGGAATAAGAAAAAGAAAGAGCGAATAAAAAAACGGATGAAGAAGAGAAGAGAAGAGAGTGGGACAAAGCAATGGAGAGAAGAGTAAGAGAGAAGAGAAGAGAGAGAGGAGAGGGAAGGGAGAAAAGAAGAGAGAGAGGAGAGGGAAGAGAGGAGAGAGAGAAGAGGAGAGAGGGAAGAGGGAAAGGAAAAGGATAAGACAGAGGAGAGAAAAGAGAAAAGGGATGGGGGAAAAATAAGAAGAGAAGAAGGAGAAGAGAAAGCGAAGGAACAGAAGACAGAAAAAAGAAGAAGAAGGATAAAAGAAAAATAAAGAACAGAAAACAGAAAAAAGAAGAGAGGATAGAAGAAAGACAAGGAACGGAAAACAGAAAAAAAGAGAGATAGTAGAAAGACAAGGAACAGAAAAAATAAGAAGAGAGGATAGGAGAAAGATAACGGAACGGAAAACAGAAAAGAAGAGGGATAGGGAGAGAAGAGAAGGGAGGCGGAGGGAGGGGGGAGAAGGGAAGGGGTATGTCGTGGTGGCCGCTTCAAGAGTTACTACTACGTTTATGTCTTCGTTTATGACCTATTACTGTGGACTTACCAAGTGGGCGGCGGCGATTTGCATGTGGCGGAGATCGGGGGGGGGGGGGCGCGGGCGGGGGGAGGGAGGGGCGGCGGGCGGGGGAAAGAGGGGCGGCGGTGGCGGGGGGAAGAGGGGCGTCGGTGGCGGGGGGTGAGGGGGGGCGAGAAAGTGAGGGCGAGGATGGGGAGGAGAGAGAGATAAGATGGTGGAGGAGGAGGAGGAAGGAGGAGGAGGAGGAGCAGTAAGAGGAGGAGGAAGAGGAGGAGGAGGAGGGGGGGGGAGGAGGGGGGGAGGAGGAAGAGTAGGAGGGGAGGAGGAGGGGGAGGTGGAGGGGGAGGAGAGAGAGAGAGAGAGAGAGAGAGAGAGAGAGAGAGAGAGAGAGAGAGAGAGAGAGAGGGAGAGAGACAGAGAGAGAGAGAGAGAGAGAGAGAGAGAGAGAGAGAGAAAGAGAGAGAGAGAGAGAGAGAGAGAGAGAGAGGGGGGGGGAGGGAACGAGAGCGAGGAGGAGGAGGAGAGAGAGATAAGATGTTGGAGAAGGGGGAACAGGGAGAAGGAAAAGTAGAAGAGGAGGAAGAAGAGGAGGGAAAGGAGACGAAAGAGAAAGACAAATAAAGAGGAGGATAGGAGAGAGAGAGAGAGCGATGAAATGGTGGAGAGGGGAAGAGAGAAGAGGAAGAGGAGGGAGAGGAGACGAAAGAGAAAGAGAGAAGAAGAAGGAGGAGAAATAAAAGAGGAGAAGAAGAAGAAGAAGGAGGAAGACGAGGACGAGAATGAGGACAATAGAGAGAGAGAGAGAGAGATGAAACGCTGGAGAATAGAAGAGGGAGAATAGAGAAGATAGAGAAGGAGACGAGGATGAGAATGGGGAAAGAGAGATGAAATGTCGGAGAAAGGAATAGAGAAACAAGAGAAGAAAAAACAAGTGAAAGAAAAGGAAAAGAAGGGGGAGGAGGGGGGTGGAGGAGGATAGAAGAAGAGGGAAAAGGGAGGAAAAAAATAGATAAATTGGTAAAAAGGGGAAGAGGAAGAGGAAAGGAGAAGAGAGAGAAGACAGGGGCGAATTGGAGGCAGAGGAGAAGAAGAGAAGAGAGAGAAGAGATTTTTTTAAAGATTTAGTTTTAATTCCATTTGTTACAATGGATATTCTTTGCTGTGACATACTGTCTGTTTCATTTTGCCCAAATCTCCCCCTGTGTGCAAGGAGTAGCCGGGGTTACTACTCACTGGCCGGGCGTGGGATTGAACGCAGGTCCGCAAGATTGCTAGATCTTACCGCTGCGCCAGCACAGCACAGAACAAGGAAGAAAAGAAAATATAAAATGTTAGAGATCGGATGGAGAAAAGAGACGGAGGAGGAGAAAGAGAAGAGAAAAAGAACAAGAGAAGGAGAAGGAAACGACGTTAGATGGTAGACAGAGAGAATAGAAAACGAAATCAAATAGAAAAAGTGAAATAATAATAATAATAACAAGAAGAAGAAGAGAGAAAGGAAAGAAGAGATAAAATGTGAAGAAAGACGGAAAAAAACAGAAGAAAGAGGGAGAGAAATAGATGTAGAAAGAGAGGAGTAGGAAGACGAATGAAAGAGGAGGGAAAGGAGGAGGAAGGAGATAGGAATAAAAGAGTAATAAAAGAAGAATAGAAGAGAAGGAAGGGGAGAGGAATTGAAGAGGAATGAAAAAGGAATAGAAAAGGAGGGAGAAAAGGAGGAAGGAGAGAGGAATTGAAGAAGAATGAAAGAGGAAGAGAAGAGGAGGGAAAAGAGAAGACCGAACCGTGCCTATCTAAGACATCGGTTCCCCACCTCTTCTACCCTGTTGCCCCGACCAACGAAAAATGACCTCCACGGCCCCTTTCAGTTATTTCAGTTATTATATTGAATTGTGAGACGGTACCAAGAGCTATGGGATAAGACCGCTATATAAAAAGATTCCAGTTTATTAATATGTGAGAGATGAGGCTCTGCAGGACATTAGGAAAAATTAGGAAAAAAAATATGCAGTTGCTACAGTACTTTCGGTCGGTTGGTTAAAATTGTGTGAGGCTCGACCCAGTGAATAATAACAAACATTTACAAACATACATATACGCAGAAATAAATACATATCTGTCGATCATATTGATATACAATTGTCTGTCTATCTGTCCGGATGATATGCATGTTTAGACATACAGATATGCATTTATTTATATGTATGGATTTGCATATCCTTATATATGAATATTCATCAGGTTCGGCCTCGCAGAATTTCATTAAACCGGCATCTAATGTATATATGGTGATTTTGACCTTGGAAGACGATTGTTAAGACGACTGTTAAGCTCCTGGGACCGAATCCACGAAAGTTCTCAGACAATTCCGAGACTAAAAGCGTTTTAAGCAGGGAAAGTTCTTGCCTGAAATCTCAAGCCTTTTTCTTGCTAACTCAAGCATTTCGCTTGCTTTCACAAGCGACCTCCGTAGATGGCTTGACTTTTGCTTGCTAAGTCAAGCGGTGTACCGTCACCATGGCAACGGCGTCGGTTGCGTACCGTACTGGTCACGATCCTTCGAATGCGGGCGTTGGCCAGGAACTCCGCTTAATATCTTATCAGATAAATAATTTTTTCACGGTATCTGATTGAAAGAAATTGAAATTAACTGAAAACGAAAGGAGATAATGGAGATTATGGGAATAAAAAGTTTTACTTATGAAAAATAAATGATTATAAGCCGAACAATTTTCCTCTTATTGTTAAACTTCTCGTCTTTCTAAATCGAGAATATATCTGCTATTTTATGAAATAAAGAATATCTGAAGTGAAAAAGTCTGAGAAATTCCATCAACATTCTTCTGTTGATATTATATTCGATGATTTGTTATATTTAACCTCATAAAATCGGATATATGGGAATGGGTAGGCCATATTTTAATTCAGGGATATTCATTTGTTTTGATAACGCGTCAGAATGAAAGGGCTGTCAATCGGAAGTGTGTCACTGTTTTAGAGGCACTTTATATGAATATAGGAGAAAATATAGCGCTTTGTTAAGATGTTTGGGTAGATTTATTTACTTCTCTGTCATCTTGATGCGGCGCTAGCTTGTCAGTTGTTTTGAATTGCGCGCTCAAACTGTTACCAACCGCAGGTGAAATAAACTCCACCCTCGACTTGTGCATAAGTTATCTCTTTCCGAGATTGTTGGTGGGAATATTGCTTTTAAAACCCAAGTATGTATATTTCGTGTGTTATTTTGATATTTCTATGCTCATCAAGGACTGTTATGATTTGTACTTTATAAAAAGACATTTCCACATGTCTGGCATCACTGAAGAGGGCCTGCCTGCCTTGGAAAGCGTTTTAAGCAGGGAACGGTACAGCGCTTGGCAAGAATTCTTGCCAAGCGCTCCCCTGCTTAAAACGCTTATAAGGCGTTTTAAGCAGGGAAAGTTCTTGCCTGAAATCTCAAGCGTTTTTCTTGCTAACTCAAGCATTCCGATTGCTTTCTCAAGTGACCTCCGTAGATGGCTTGACTTGCGCTTGCTAAGTCAAGCGGTGTACCGTCACCATGGCAACGGCGTCGTTCGCGTACCGTACTAGTCACGATCCTTCGAATGCGGGCGTTGGCCAGGAACCCCGCTTAATATCTTATCAGATAAATAATTTTTTCACGGTATATGATTCTGTAATTTTCTTAAAATCATATTCAAAGAAATTGAAATTAACTGAAAATGAAAGGAGATAATGGAGATTATGGGAATAAAAAGTTTTACTTGTGAATAATAAATGATTATAAGACGAACAATTTTGCTCTTATTGTTAAACTTCTCGTCTTTCTAAATCGAGAATATATCTGCTAATTTATGAAATAAAGAATATTTCAAGTGAAAAAGTCTGAGAAATTCTAGCAACATTCTTCTGTTGATATTATATTCGATGATTTGTTATATTTAACCTCATAAGATCGGATATATGGGAATGGGTAGGCCTATATTTTAATTCAGGGATATGCATTTGTTTTGATAACGCGTCAGAATGAAAGGCTGTCAATTGTGTCATTGTTTTAGAGGCACTTTATATGAATATAGGAGAAAATACAGTGCTTTTTTAAGATGTTTGGGTAGATTTATTTGCTTCTCTGCCATCTTGATGCGGCGCTAGCTTGTCAGTTGTTTTGAATTGCGCGCTCAAACTGTTACCAACCGCAAGTGAAACAAACTCCACCCTCGACTTGTGCATAAGTTATCTCTTTCCGAGATTGTTGGTGGGAATATTGCTTTTAAAACCCAAGTATGTATATTTCGTGTGTTATTTTGATATTTCTATGCTCATCAAGGACTGTTATGATTTGTACTTTATAAAAAGACATTTCCACATGTCTGGCATCACTGAAGAAGGCCTGCCTGCCTTGGAAAGCGTCTTAAGCAGGGAACGGTACAGCGCTTGGCAAGAATTCTTGCCAAGCGCTCCCCTGCTTAAAACGCTTTTAATTCGAGACAATTTCAGAAGTGTCTGAGGAAAAAATAGGTCCGTCGTTTGTTTACATCGTTGGCCGTTGGTCGGTTCCATATTCATCAATACATTAAAATGTTTACAAACATTTTTATGTATCAATGAATATGAAATAACTAAATAAGCGCCGACCAACGATGTAAACTAACGACGGACCTATTTTTTCCTCAGACACTTCTGAAATTGTCTAAAATTTAGTTTCAGAATTGTCAGAGAACTTTCGTGGATACGCGCCCTGGGATGTTGGTGTTGCTTTGGTGAGACAAAATCTAATTGAAGCCATTTTCGTAGTGGTCCATGGCTCCCAAGAGAGTATACCATGGCCCTCCCTCTGGTACCATGGCCCCCCTTTGGTACCATGGCACCATCCTTTGGTACCATGGCCCCCCCTTTGGTATCATGCCCCCCCTTTTGGTGCCATGGCCCCCCTTTTGGTACCATGGCTCCCCTTTGGTACCATGGCTCCCCTTTGGTACCATGGCTCCCCTTTGGTACCATGGCTCCCCTTTGGTACCATGGCCCCCCTTTGGTACCATGATCCCCCTTTGGTACCATGGCCCCCCTTTGGTGCCATGGTCCCCCTTTGGTACTATGGCCCCCTTTTGGTACCATGGCCCCCTTTGGTACCATGGCTCCCTTTTGGTACCATGGCTCCCCTTTGGTACCATGGCTCCCCTTTGGTACCATGGCTCCCCTTTGGTACCATGGCCCCCCTTTGGTACCATGGCCCCCAAGTTGGGACCCCCTGACTTGAGAAGACAGCATCGAGTAATCATAAAGTGGCATTTTGAAAAAAAACATACAAACAAACAAACAAACAAAAAAACTGCTCATTGCAAATCTTGGTACGTTTCATAAACTTAACCGTTAACATTTATTAACGCCGATGTGGAAGTCATATGGATATCCTGCTTGAAAATTATGCTTGCCTATTTGACATTTATACTAGATTAGTTTGTTAATTATGCTGTTCACATGTCGGTTTGGTTTGTATCACTGTATTGGACAGAGAAAGGGAGAGAGATAGGGAGGGAGAAAGAGAGAGGGAGAGAAGTGGAGGGAAAGAGAGGGGGGGAGAGAGAGGGAGGGAGAAAGAGAGAGGGAGAGAAGTGGAGGGAAAGAGAGGGGGGGAGAGAGAGGGAGGGAGGGAGATGGAGAAAGAGAGGAAGGTAGATAGATAGATAGATAGAGATAGACAGATAGAGATAGATAGATAGATAGATAGAGATATATAGATAGATAAATAGATATAGATAGATAGATAGAGATAGATTAGATAGATAGATAGATAGATAGAGAGGGAGAGAGAGAGAGAGAGAAACAAAGAGAAAAAATACGAAATAGATAAATAAAGAGAGAGCAAAAAGAAAGAAAGAGAAATAGAGAGAAAGTGAAATATGCTAAGGCGAAACCTGAGCCAGCAACAAGGAAACGAAGGCGGCCGCATTTTCACATAGATTTGTCAACAATTTTCCCTAATGCTCCGTATCGTTTCGCTTCATAATATATCAACATCTTTCCAACTCGATTCAGATGAAATGACACTCACTTATTCGTAGTCAAATGAGTGGCAGAAAACACACACACACACACAAAAAAAAAAAAAGAAAAAGAAAAAAATGTGCGGGTGAATTGAGCAACAGAAAACGCGTGGTCGATGACGCCCCTTTTCAATATATCGAAATATCTTTTCCCTTTAGAGTGGCGACGCCCAACATAATATTTTGAGACGTTTTGGCACCAAGGGAGTTAATCCTTCATGAATATTTGGTAAGAAAAATGGTATTGACACAAAAAGAAGCATGGTTGAGAGAGAATAGAGAGATTGACGTTTTCTATGAATTGAGGAGAGACTGCGTTACAAATAGAAAAAATAGGAAGAGAAAATCGTTACTGTTTCGCTTTATTCTTCTGATTTATATCTGTCTCGTGATTTTAATAGATTTTATTATTTTTGATTTTTTTTTTATATTCTTTCATCGCCAAGATTGCATACATACGTGCATACTTACATGCGTGAATACACACATACATACATAAATACATGCATACATACATACGTAAACATTCACAAATATATGCATGCATATGTACACACACACACACACACACACACACACACACACACACACATATATATATATATATATATATATATATATATATATATATATGTGTGTGTGTGTGTGTGTGTGTGTATGTATGCATGTATATATATGCATACCTAGCTGTCAACCTACCTGCATACCTTTCTGCCTCCTCCCCTCTCTACCTACCTTGCTACTTACGTACACACACACGCACGAGAATCCGCGTTCCCCAAGACATACCCTTCCCCCTCTCTCTCCCCTCCTCCATCCCTCCCTCTCTCTCTCTCTCTCCCCACCTTCCCTCTCCGCTCCTCTCTCTCTCTCTCTCTCATCCTCCTCCGTCCCGCTCCCTCTCTCTCCCTCCCTCCTCCCCATACCATTTCCCCCCCAATTCCTTCCCCTCACCCTCTTTCCCTCACTCCCTCCTACCCCTTCCTCTCCTCTCCCTCTCTCCCTCCCTCCCTAGCCCTTACCCCTTTCCGCCTCTCCCTCTTTTTCTCCCCTCCTCCTCTCCCTCTCTCTCCCTCCCCTCCTCCTCTCCTTCTCTCTCTCTCCCCTCCCTCCCTCTTACCCCTACCCCTTCCCCTCCTCTCCCCACTCCCTCCTTCCCTCCCCCCCCTACACCCACCTATACATAATCGCTATAGAAAGTCAACCTTAATAATGCGTGCTCACTGTCTGGCAACACGCAAGGTTACCTTTTCGCCGCATTTCTGAGTCGGACGTGAAGGCATCCTCCCTGGCCCTCTCCCGGCCGATAAATAAATTCCCGCCGCTCGCTGGGATTTAATAATCGCTTTTGGTAATATCAAAACTCGGATGAAAAGCTGTGTCTTGAAGAGGGGTGAGTTTTACCGTGTGTGTGTGTGTGTTTTTTTTTTTTTTTGGGGGGGTGTTTTTTTTTTTTTTTTGAAAAGTTTGTCGGTTCTTTTTGTTATTTAAGGATTTTGTTTGTCTTGTTTTTTTCGCTTTGTTTTTGATTCTTTGTTATTGCTTTTCCTTCTTTCTTTCGGTAGTTTTTTCTTTCTTTACCTTTTTCTTTCTTTTTCTTTAATTTTCTTATCCTTACTCCTATTTTTCTTTGTTTTTTTGTGTGATAAATAATAATGGGTTGTTTTAAACTCTTTTTTTTCTGTATATATTTTTCTTAATTTCATTCTCGATTGAATTCGTAGAAAAAAAAAGAAAGAAAAGAAAAGAAAAGAAAAAGAATGAAAAAAAATACATACATACATATATATATATATATATATATATATATATATATATATATATATATATACATATATATATATGTATATATATATAATATATATATATATATATACATATATATATATATATATATATATATATAATATATATATATATATATATATATATATATATATATATATATATATATATATATATATATATATGCGTTTTCATGTAGTAAAGTGAAAATAATAATACGAACACAATCCGTGGTGTAGAATTTAGATCAAAATGAACATATGACCTCGTTATAGAATAATATATATCTCACGACTTCTCTTTCTCTTTTTGCAGCCATCATTAAGAAATTACTTTCCGAGATATATTTCAGTCTATTTCTCTGAAACGCGCGGCGCGAAAGGGCAAAATATCGTAATTTATACATAACGTATCATTTCACAGCAGTCGCTTCTAGTTTCTAAGAAACCTTCGTGATCGAAATATCTTTATATATATATATATATATATTATATATATATATATATATATATATATATATATATATATATATATTTTTTTTTTTTTTTTTTTTTTTTTTTTTTTTTTTTTTTTTTTTCCGCTCAGGGATTTAAAAATGTTTGTTTCGTTTCCAAGTATATTTTGAATGCACGAGAAAGTTTACGAGGGCATCACCCCCATTCACACTAATTTGTATCTATTTCTGTCTATTCATTTATCTCTCTATCTCTAGTACTCTTTCTCTCTAGAGTGAGTGAGACAGAGAGAAAGAGAGAGAGAGGGAGGGAGAGAGAGAGAGAGAGAGAGAGAGAGAGAGAGAGAGAAAGAGAGAGAGAGAGAAAGTGAGAGAGAACGAGAGATAGAGAGAGAAAGAAAGAGAGAAAGAAAGAAATAGAGATAGAGAGATAAGAGACTGCACTAAACCTTATTCTTTCCTCCATTTTCCTCCCTCCCAATCAGGTTCCGCGCCAACCCCGCCATTACGTCATCCCCCATTGACGACTTAGACACTGACCGGCACAGGTAATGGGGCCGCTGACACAGGGAATGGGGCACCGAAGCTAGATTTCATGGCGAAACTGCGCTCGCTTCAATCTTCGCTTCAAGATGACGTTCCTTCGATGCAACGATGATATTCCCCTCTGCAATTTCCTATCTTCAATTGCCATGGCGCATGAGGAGATGAGGAGGAGATGAGGAGATGAAGAAATGAGGAATAGGAGATGAGGAGATTGGAAAGAGGAGATGAGGAGGAGGAGATGAGGGGATGATGAGGAGGAGGAGATGAGGAGGAGGAGATGAGGAGGAGGAGATGAGGGGATGATGATGAGGAGATGAGGAGATGAGGAGGAGGCTGACGGCAGGAGATGACTTGTGTTTCCAGCGAAGGGAACTTTGCTCCTTGCTTTCGGTCTTCTCAAAAATATCGGGTGTTTGATTAGATAGATATATATCTATATATATCTATATCTATATCTATCTATCTATCTATATATGTATGTATATATATGATGAGATAGATATATATCTATATATATCTATATCTATATCTATCTATCTATATATGTATGTATATATATGATGAGATAGATATATATCTATATATATCTATATCTATATCTATCTATCTATATATGTATGTATATATATATGGATATATATATATATATATATATATATATATATTATATATATATATATATTATATATATATATATATATATATATATATATAT
>NC_091549.1:17038085-17040585 GCF_042767895.1 Penaeus vannamei
GGGAAAAGGGGAGGGGAAGGGGAAGGGAGGACAGGGGAGGGGGTGCTTGCGAGGGCGCGAGGCGGGAGAATGAAGAAGAGAGATGCAGCTCGAGATGCCTCGGTAGACATGACAGTATGAGTCTGTGTCATGGAGCGAGGAAGGGAAAGGCGAAAATAACTTTATATACCTTTGAGCTTGAATGGGACCGGGATGCACAGTCGTGTTTCTCGTTGAAGAGTTTATGTTTTCTTATTATTATTATTATCATCGTAGAGAAAAATGTCATAAAACTTTAAAAGGAGACGGGGAAGGTTGTAGTTTCAGGGGAAGGCGCCGCGACCTCGCTCGGTATGCGACAATGACCCATAAAAGTTAAAAGCGAAAAAAACAGAAAAAAACTACTTTACATGACTTTTCTTCCACCTATTTCTGCAAACGTATAGGTCTTCCGGCGCGCAAGAGAGGGGGGAAAATATATATAACACTGGTCTTTCAAATGTGGTTTCGAAGACTGTAAAATGTTCTATGAAAACCAGAAAGCCTTCCAGTTTGGTATGTGCTGGTGAGAGCGGTCCTTTGAGGCTCCGTATAAGCGAGAGTTAAAACTTACCTCCAGCATGCTATTTACGACTCGGCGATGCGCACTTGTTTCTTCATTCTTTTTTTTTCCCGCCTTTTTTTTCCTCCGCAGTTCCTTATACTGTTAAACGCTGTTACTGGCCGCGGGTATTTAACGTTTATGGCCTGTGACTGATATTTGTTATTGCTAATCTTTTCACTAATTTTTATTGTTCAAAACGTAATGAATAGTCTCTTTCTTGTGTGATTTGTGGCCGGGGGAGCACCGAGTAGTTTGCGCATCGCTTTTGTCTTTTTTTTCCCGCGCGTTTGAAAGATTCGAGGTATTTTCACAATGTCTTTTTTCACATTTTTCTCCTTCTTTTCTCGGCATGCGGCTTTCTGACTCGCTGGCAACTCAAACAAGAAAGGTAATGATGGTAACGCTTGTCATAAATCTCTCGAAATCTCTCGTATCTATAACTGTTTCTGACAAAAACACGTTGGTCTTAATCTTTCTCTCTTTCGCGGCGGAGGAACCAAAGAGCTTTTAAAACCGCTGGAGCCTCAGGGAAAAAGGCTCGGACCAAAATGTGAAAGAACAAATAAATTACAAAGATTTGAGCTGTTGTTTTTCTCTTTTTTTAAAGAGTAAATTGGAGCGCTGGTGTTTATTCGAATAACTGGCTAACTTCATTTGTTTATGAACTCAAGAGATGGGGAACTAAAGCAGCGTAG
Source organism: Penaeus vannamei (assembly GCF_042767895.1). Taxonomy (NCBI): domain Eukaryota; kingdom Metazoa; phylum Arthropoda; class Malacostraca; order Decapoda; family Penaeidae; genus Penaeus; species Penaeus vannamei. Next base: position 17,039,364 of record NC_091549.1, read on the forward strand.
GCAGAGAGTAAAGGAATATTCTGGAAAATTTCAAGAATAAACACTTAGATTAAGAGAACACAAAATGTAAATTCTAATTTTTGATTCGAAGTGACAGCAATGCAAACGAAAATAATGATCTAACTGAAATAAAATTTACAGCACAAACAACTTTAGAAATAATGACCATAGGATAATACACACAAGCTCTGGTAGTAATGAAAATTAAATTATATTATAATGCAATAATGACATTAAATGGTCATGATAACACCAATATTATTAAACTGAAATGAAAATTATAACAGTAATAAAAGTAACACTATTAGTCGTGACAGTGACAGTGGCAAGATGAATAGTAATGGTAATGATAATCATAAAGATGGCACAGTTAATAGAAATAACAATGTTAACAGAATAGTACTAATAATAGCAAAATTAATTATGATAACAATGTTAATAATTGATGAAGCTTAACAGGACTACGTGACAAATGTTGCCAGAGAGATTTATAAAAATATTGACTAAAATAATGAATTTAAAATACATGACAGTTGTAATAAAACCTAAATAAATTGATGAAAATAATGAAAATGAGGATATCGATAATAGCAACAATAACAATGATATTAATCAATGATCTTGTAGAATGAACACAGTAATTATGAATATGATAATGATCATAAATGATACTACTGCTAATAATGAAAATTATATAGATGATAACAATAATCATAGTGATGATGATGACAATAATGATTGTAGAATGATGATAACAATAATAATGATAACAATAGTAGTAATCATAATAATGATAATAATAATGATAGTAATAATAGTAATAATGAAATAATAATGATAATAACAGTACTACCTCAGATTCTACTATTATAACAACGATAACAATAATTGTTAATAGTAGTAATAGTAATAGTAACAATAATAACATATACAAAAGTATTTATAATAGTAATAATAACAATGACGATAATGATAATAGAAATAACGACAGTAATAATAATAATGATAATAATAAAAGATAATGATGGTGACGATAACAAAAATGATGAAATAATGATAATGACAATAATAGTAGTAATAATGCAATAATGATAACAGTAACAATGACATTGAAATAATAATTAAAGTAATAATAATCACTGTGAAATTAAGAACGAAGAATGCATCGAGAACAAAACACAAATAGAGAGAGAGAGAAGAGGAGAGAGAGAGAAGAGAGAGA